>NC_092345.1:103488652-103788854 GCF_963676685.1 Mytilus edulis | reverse complement strand
GCTCAGATCAAAACAGTTGACAAGATAAATCAAGAACGAAATGGAACAACAATTAAAAAAAAAGTAAATATTAAAGAGTCCAACTTTACCTATTAGTAAAATAGTTTTCTGTTTCGGATTATTAAAGAATCTATTTATAGAAAATGAAGTCCATAAGCATGACCTTAAGATGTTTTTTGTGTTGTTGAGTCTCATTGGTGTAAACCCCACATCTTCATTATTCATACTTAAATGTAAAAGATTAACAGAACGAAGAAAGGAACAAATATCGATATCAGGTCTGTAAAATTCAATTTTACATACGTTTGTTCTCTGTGTCATTAGTTTTATAAAAAATATTATGTACAACGTGGATGATTAATTAAGACTTATCTTAATTGTAATGTTAATATTTACAACGACAATTCAACACTTCAATACACATGCTTCGTTAACTGCTAAATTTCTCACAAAAATCCTCTAAGGCCAAATTTAGATGCCGACTTGATGTTTCCAATTGCATTCAACTGTGATAGCTTTACTTAATTATAATCTGGCGTACTAAATTATAATCCTGGTACCTTTGATAGCTCTTTACGTGTTAAAGAACTAATAACAATGCTATATAAGTGTGAAAATCATGTATAGGTTGGATCATCATAAGTGCATTAAAATCCTAAATCTTTTGAAAATTAAAATTTTGCAATTTGTATAGTTATTCTGAAAACGATAGTGAGTAAGATACAAGTCTCATATCTGAAACTTTTCAGTTTCATGGAGCTCATATTTTAAATTAACAATGAAGCTATCAGATTGCAATGTTTTTGGCATAAATAACACCGCATAATTGTGACATAGATAACACTGCATGGTCGTGACAAAGGTAACACTGCACGATTGCGACGTAGATTATACCGCATGATTGCGACGTAGATTATACCGCATGGTTGTGACGTAGATTATACCGCATGATTGTGACATAGATTACACTGCATGATTGTGTCATAGATTACTCTGCATAGTTGTGACATTAATTATACTGCATATTTGTGACATTAATTACACTGCATGATTGTGACAGACATTACACTGCATGATTGTGAAATAGATTACACTGCATGATTGTAACATAGATTACACTGCGTGATTGTGTCATAGATTACACTTCGTGACTGTGACAAAGATTATACTGTGTGACTGTGACATATATTAAACTGCTTGATTGTGACATAGATTACACTGCGTGATTGTGAGATAGATTAAACTGCAAGTGTGTTAGATAGATAACACTTCGTGATTGTGACAAGGATTACACTTCAAGATTGTGACATAGATTTCACTTCGCAATTGTGACATATATTACACTGCATGATTGTGACAGAGATTACACTGCATGATTGTGACAGACAATACACTGCATGATTGTGACAGAGATTACACTGCATGATTGTGACAAAGATTAAACCGCATGATTGTGAAATAGATTACACTATGATTGTAACATAGATTACACTGCGTGATTGTGTCATAGAGTACACTTCGTGACTGTGACAAAGATTACACTGCATGATTGTGACATATATTACACTGCATGATTGTGACATATATTACACTGTATGATTGGGACATAGATTAAACTGCATGAGAGTAACTTATATTACACTACATGGTTGTGTCATAGATTACACTACATTAATGTGACATATATTACACTGCATGATTGTGACATAGATTACACTGTATGATTTTGACATTGATTACACTACATGATTGTGACATAAATTACACTGCGTGATTGTGGCATAGATTACACTGCGTGATTGTGAATTAGATTGCACTGCAAGATTGTGACATAGATTACACTGTGTGATTGTGACATAGATTACACTGCAATCAGCTATGTTACTATACAGATAAAGCTATACGTATAAACGTTAGCTTTATACGTCAATGACCTCAACTAACCTAAAAGCCCCGCCTACTTACCGGAACTACTGTATTTCATCAAAAACGTCACGTCATAACCATGACAACGTGTGGTAGCAATGGTCAAACTTTTATGAATTTAAACTTGTTATGTCTTCAAATTGGTAATTTATATACCATGTTTAGTATAAATTAAGTTCATTTTCCCTTTCTAATTCCTCAAAATGGTAATGTCTTACCGCCAGGACTACGTAAATAGGGAAATACCCCAAAATGGTACCCCATGGAGAAATTCCAAACACTTTTTTTTTTTAACAATATTTGTTACATATTTTTTTTATTTTTTTTTTTATATTTATCGATTTCAGTATAAAGACAATATACGTATAGTGTCTTGAAATATGAAATTTATTTGTATTCGGCACGAAACGGGAAAATGCTCCGTTTCTAAGCCTCATACAAATAAATTTCATATTTCAAGACACTATAAGTATATTGTTTAATTACACTGCGTGGTTGTGACATAGATTACACATTGTGACATAGATTACACTGCGTGATTGTGACATATTTTACACATTGTGACATAGATTACACTGCGTGACTGTGACATAGATTACGCTGCATGATTATGACATAGATTACGCTGTATGATTGTGACATAAATTACACTGTATGATTTTGACATAGATTACACTGCATGATTGTGACATAAATTACACTGCATGATTGTGACAGAGATTACACTGCATGATTGTGACATTGAAAAAAACATAACATGATTATGACATTAACTATACTATGCTTATTTTTTAATATAAATTCACTGAATGTAAATAAATTTCATTTAATTTTTATGAAAAAGATGGCTCTGCATGGTTGTGACATGAATTGTACCGCATTATTTCATAGATTTCACTGCATTTGTATGACAAAGATTTCACTGCATGTCGGTGACACAGACTGCATTGTATGGTTGTGACATAGATTGCACCACATTGTCTTATCATAGATTGCACTTATGAATGACCTAATAGAAAATTTTTCATTATAAGTAGGTAAAACAGCCAAGAATCTTTGATTACAGACAATATCTTTTATATATGTTCGCTGTGAGCAATGACTCCGTGTTGAAGACCGTAATTTGACCTATAATGGTCTATATTTATAAATTGTGACTTGAATGGAGAGTTGTCTCATTGACCCTCATACCTCATCGTCTTATATCTTATATATATATATTAAACAAACATCAACACAAAAATTAATTGTATCATCCAATCAAACAAGGTAACACTTCGTTTAAGAACATCTGAATCTGAAGTTGACCGAGGGCAAACGAACGGGTCAGTTTATATCGGAACTCGCTGCTAGAGAAAGACTAAATAAAATCACAAAATATATTCAATCAATTTGACACCTACCGTTCCTGGTTGCTCGCTGTTCCCAAATCAAGTCATGTCAATAAGAGCCTATTAAAATGACGTCGAGACTATAATAATTTAACAAGTGATATAAGTTTAACTAACTAAAGGAGGCATTTCCTGACAAGTGTATTACAATTATTGTCTTTTAATCATCAATAATTAATGTAGTTCATGAATGAGGTTGATGACAATATATTTGGATTTACCTAAAATGAAAACTGCATACTTGTTTGACAAAGCATAAGGTAGAGTACAGTATGATTATTTTTGAATGAATGGTATCGTAAAGTTTTTTGAACATTTAAGTATATACACTTACGTATTGTCCTACGAGTGGAATTCGGATGCTGGATTTAATATTAATTAACAAATCTTTGAGCACTGTTATGATATGGGTGGTTGAGCTGCTTGTGTTTGATCTTTAGCTTCAAAGAGTTATATATCAGTGTATTGTATCATGTATTGTATCATTGTTCGTTATAATAATGATTGTATCACACAGTATAACGATATGTTGTCTAGAAAATGGTAATGTTTTAGGCGACACTGTATTATCTTTGGAAGGAAAACAAACAATACCATTTGAAAAACAAACGTCGTTTCCACTAATGGGACTGCACTGTAATCTAACCTTGTCTTAAACTACATGCATTGGGATCAATTAGGAAACACTTGATGGAAGTTCGATACCAAGAATGTTAACATAACACTTGTTTATCTGATGGCTTAAGTTCTGACGATTTTTCTGAAAGTAAAGTAAAGGTTAAATAACAAACGTTATGCAATATTTCTTCAGTCTAAAATCAAATGTAAATCATTGATAGTCATGCGTGGTGAATATTGTCAAAGTGGTTTAAAACGGCACATTATAACACCTATATAAACATCAGGAGATGAAATACATGTATGATTGCCAATGAGACAAACTATCCACCAACGTTCAAATTAGGTGGATGTAAGCATCTTTGGGAAAGTTCTTTAACATTTTTTGTGAGTACTATCTGTCAAAGACAGCATACACCAATTTTAACGGCAACGATTGACCTCCCCGTCAGCATAGTCATATTAGTTTTTATAATTTACTAGTATCTTACCATATGAAGTCCACAAATTTTGAATGAACTATTTGATTTTAGGTTTTGTTTTGTTAAGTTTTATGAATAATTGTTCTTCGGCCCTGTGGAATTTACTGTCCTCGTTCTTGCAGTTTATTTGGTTGTAACAATTCATCGGTGTTTTAATACTGCCCGGGCAGTTCAACAGCAAGCTGCTTGTCGGGAAAGGATTTCATGTTTTTACAGGTTATCGTGCGAAACAAAATAATCATTTATTTTTTTTTTGTAATAATAATTCTCGAAAATGAAAAAAATCAGGGAAATATTTAAATCATTTGAATTGATAGTATGAATCGTGTAAATCGTACGATATAAAGTGAAGGATAAGAAAGTATAAAAATTAACAGATCTTTCAATATATATACGAATTATCCTATCTTACTCTCTCCTGATTGCTTTATGTTCAAACTAAAATATGTTCTGTATAAATCAATGGGACCTACCTTATGTACGCTATAATATTGATATCTATGAAAGCTTCTCTGTCGATGAAAGACAGTTATAAACACGCCTATACAAAGCTTAATCGCTGACTCGAACTGTTTCTTTTGATGATTTTATAGTTTTATGAACATGTTATAAAGTGATTGATATATTTGACACTGTGATTTCTGTTTCTGTTGCTTCATTTATTTGTCGGATATCTACATTGTACGAACTGACTGAACTGTGCGCAGAGTTAAGGTAAATTTTTACTTTTAATTTAAACAAAAAAAAATAGGGTAGAAAAATATTAATTCTTGATTTGGTTAGATTTAATCTAAAAATATAAAAAAAAAAAGTAAGAGCGATAATGGTTCTACTTTGCCCCAATGCTAGTTTCAGTATTTCAAGATGAACAGTTTTTCAAGCTGATTCATAATCATGTGAAAATATTTTTTTACGTTTCTTTCTAATTAAGTGGCGACAATTATGTATAAAAAAATATAGAGTGCTGTGATCGACATAGTGTATATTATCAAATAATTTATATGCAATAACAGACATTATGTCAAAATATATGTTGATGCATGCGTCGGCATCAAAGTGTCACCGAAAACCAAACGAAACTAACCTAATTTTTTTTACATATATTTGAAACATCCCCACAAAAACAGTGAAACAAAACTGTAAAAACACATTCCCTAACTAGTCATTGTTTCGCTTATTTGGTGGGAAACGTTGATATCTGAGCGTGATTAAAAACCATATGAAGGCATTATCAGGAAACGTTTCATGATATTTCTTTTGCAATTAGTACGTATAAACAGCATGATTTCAACTGTCCACGAATATGTTTTATTGTCGTTACCAAAATCCCATCCTCATGTTTATATTAAATACATCACCGAATAAGACACGTAACCGGATTTATTCTTGCATGAGCAACACGACGAACGCCAAATGTGGAGCAGGACTTGCTTACCCTTCCAGAGCGAGTTTATACTTAGTTTATGGTGGGGTTTGTGCTACTCAATCTCTTGTTTTCTATTTTGTGTTTAATGGACTGTTTATCTTTTATCGTTTGCCGTTTTTTCATTGACGTTGTCACTTTTTTTCGACTTATGAGATTTGAAAATCTCCTTGGTTCCTTCCGTCTCTTTTCTACTATTGAATTTTAATTGTTTATTTATAGTTAACATTTGTGATGCCAACCTTCTTTTAAAAATATTAAAATTAAAGGTGTATAGTATTGAGCATACGTTGTTGAAACAGCAAAAATACAAAAAACAAAAAAGCTATCTAGAGTTAAATATATCATGTTCAACAACAGAGAAGTTTTTTTAATAGATCTTATTCGCGTCGTGTCTAAATCGATGTTAATAGAATTAACAGTAACTACAAAAAAAGTCGATTACAATTCTTTTAGAATCATTGTTTCTGTTAAAAAAATGAAACAATAACAAGGAGTGGTATTTATCGTTGAAAATTTGAATCATGGGTCTTCCTGTTTATCCTCAGTAACCGATGACAAAATTGTCAATTGCAATAAGTAGTTTTCGTCTGTTCAACATTAAACTATGTATTTTATAAAGAGGGTTGATTTTGGTAATTAAAAAGATAAACCATAATGTATACATTGTACATCTTGATAGGAAAACATTAAATCTGTTCTAAGTTACACTATATCTCAGAGATTTTTTCCGAAATTATTGTATGTCTGTATATGAATGTGGTACATTTGTATAGACCAATGTCGTTTAATAAGTTATCTATAATACTAAATGAGAAGACCTGTCTCCGTCTTCCCGGTCAAATCAGTCTATATGGCTATCTTGTCTACACACTGATGGTGGTATCCTTCTTAATAGTTATTTATTTTGAAAAAAATGGGGGAAACAAATTTATTTCTAGATTACTTGCCGTCAGTACTTTGGTTCCGGGTTTTTTGTCCATAATTTCCTCCTACTTCGATGATTTTTCTGTCCAGCGTTAGAGCACACATAGTAAAGTTTGTTTTTAAAAACGGTCACATACGAAATAATGTACACAGTAAATGAACCAAAAGTGAAATGCAGTATACAGATCTAGAGCAATTATAGGCAACCATAAGGCCTTCAACGTGGAGAAAACCCAATACCATAAGGTTGGCTAGAAAAGTAGGGACATAAAAATATGAAACAATTCAATTAATAAAAGTAACGGCCTAAATTATAACATTTTAACAGTTTGCAAAAAACAGATATGGCGGACATAAACAACCAACAACTACTGACTTACAAGCTCCTGGATTGGGACAGGCACGTCAAGAAAGTGTCTGGGTTGAACATGTCTGGAAGCACTCAACCCTTCTCCTTACCTGGAACAGTGGTGTAACGATTCAATATAAGAACAAACTATAAAAATCAGTTGAAAATGGCATAACTCATCAGATGAATTAAAATAGAAATATATGCTGGGTAAATATACATTCCAAAAACAAGAAGACACTAAGTACAGATCTGAGAGTACTCGCAGTCACTGACAACTAGTTAAAAGCGAATAACAACTTCTTGAAAAAAAGGTATGTCTCTTAGACTAAATTATCAATCAGTACACATCCAACATCCAATGGATTCAATGTATAAAGACGTCATGAACAGTCAGATAATATTTATACTATATACACGTAAGTTCCCTCATTGGCATATGGTCAAATGAAAAGTTTATACTACCTACACGTCTTACTGTAATTAGTTTTCTTCATGATCACACAAAATGACATGCACCCATTTAAAACCTACAAAAAGATTTAGGTTCTACAGAGGTAAAAGCAATTTTTGCTGCACACACTAACCCGTCCAGCTGCTGACGGTAAAACCATGATAGTAAGAAACCAAGGACGAATTTATACAGCAAGATATTGTTAGTAGGGATAATTGTTCATCAAATTCACTGCGAGTATTCATCATATGACAATACGAATACTTAAAATCAAGACTATAACTTGACATTCAAATTCAAATCAGTCACGGAACCGCAATGCCACAGTTTACTTGTGTGTTGAATACGATGTCACTATGTAAATTGTGTCAAATAATATTAGAACGACTCATGCAATATATAAGTTTTTTAACCATTTTATTTAGCTCTTTCTGTCATGATTCAACTTTGCTTTCTTAGTAGCACAAAAGTTATTGATAATGATTGGTATTGGGGATGTCATGGTAACATATGTTGTAGTTCTACGATAGCACTGTCTTGGGACTTTGATCTATAACAGCACCAATTATATGTCTTATTGAGGTTTGCTATGAATATTCTAATGAAAAGGTGGTGGCTCTTTCTTATTCATTATTTAAAAAAAACCGGTGAAAATTCTTTATTTTCATTTCAAAGTAGTGCGGCTTAATGTTCACATAATGGTGAATTGAAAAATGCAGCTCTCTTTTTGTGTACACTACAAGGACACTAATTTTTGTACTTTTTGTGTGTTTTTTTGGTTGCTTTTGCGATTGTATCGATCTAATGAGTTTGCGCCTTTTAAACTAGTTTGTATAGTCGTACAAATGTATGATGCTGGTGCATCACTGTCCCAATTTTTACTCGCTACGATAATATAATTTATGTAATTTACATAAATTCGGTTATTCTAGTGGAAAGTTTTAATCTCGTCCGTTGTAGTGCTTCCTTTATAAATTCATATGTAATGGTTAAGGGCATCCGATACAGTTTCTCGATATAATGTCATTTTTATAATTTTGAAATATGTTGTAGGCCTTGGCAAGTTATAAAATAAAACACAAAATAAAACATAGGTCACCGTGCTCGTTTTCGAGAAAATTGAGGCTGAAAATTGGGGATTTGTGCAATTTTGTAAAAAAATTAGGCAATGTTATAAAATTTTTGGAGCAGATATTCTTCGTCGTAAATTATTAAGATCGGGTTCAATCTGAAGCTGTGATAAGTGGCAATAAAGAAAAAAATAAATCACTACACGAATAACTATAAAATAATTCAAGTCTTGCTTGACATTGCGGACCAGATGCTCAAAGTGGTATTTTTCTAAACCTAAAAAAATTGAAAAAAAACTGTTTCTGAAAATGTCATTTTTATCATTTTTCTGCATAAACTGCATTTTATCATGCTTTCTCCGAATCTCAAATAAAAAATATAGGTCACCGTGCTGGATTCCATGATAATCTCGATTTATCCTAAAAAATTGCGTCCCCCCTTTGCAACCTCAACGTTAGCGCTAAAGTGCACGACGTCGCTGGCAGACAATTTCGACGTTATCGCATCAAACTACCGGCGACATTTTTCAGATGTATAGATATTGCTTGTAAAGTACTATCTATAAATGGTAACATTGTTTTCGGAAGTAAAATCATGTGAATAACAAATACATCTCTGTGTTTGTGGTCTAAGTGAGAAACATCTCAAGAAAAGTTATTACGGACTGTTGATATTCTTTACGGCTTTCAAAAGTTAAAGACTCGGCGATTTAGAACATGACATACAGGTACATTTACTGTACAAACTCGTATATTATTTCATACTGTATGATGACCTCTAGATGTTGTTCTTTGTTTTGTTTTGTTTGGTTGGCTGCTGTTTCATTACACATACTCCTTAATATCCTTTAATTTACGTTTTTATCACTGAGAAAATCCGTTTTTGTTGAAACGAATTTTAAAAAAGTTAGCGTCGATTGGACAGTAATCAAATTTGACACGCATTGCAATTTGAATTAGAATTTACGCTAGGACGTAAAACATTTCGAATGCGAATTAAACTAATTTCGAATGCAAATTAAACTAATTCGAATTACGTGTGAACTCAGCGTTCTCCTGCAAACGGAACTTCTTTTTTTTGTACATAAATTGCAGCACATAAATTATGCCGTTACTGTATCGGATGCCCTTAAGATGTATAGTGGTGACGTCAATTTGGCGTTAACGTTCTTTTAACCTTGAGCTGCAAGAGAGCAGACATGCATAATCACAGAGAGAAGTATTTTGAAAATACTTTTTGTGCTGTTGCGGCGTAAAGCAATCCCTAATCAATCGATTAATTTGTTTGTATAGTTTGTTCTTGTGCTGTTGCTCCATTGTCTAAGGTTAAGAGAGAGACTATTCCTAGTTAGATGCCTGCGGTTCCGTAGCTGTCGTTTGTTTCTTTTGCATCACATTCGTTTTTCTCGTTTTAATTGTTTTGTATGTCATTTTCTTGCCTTTTATAGCTTGGTATACGGTATGGTTTAAATGGCTAATTGTTGAAGGTCGTATGGAAACATATCATTTCAAACTGCTGCGTTAGGTGGAGAGTTTTCTCATTAGAAATCATACCACATCTTATTTATATAACGATTAATTAGTTTTTTGTGTTTCCCATCTACATGAAGGTTGCAATAGATAAACAATTTTGGGATTTACAGTCCATGTTCACAACAGAAAGAATAAAATAACCATTTTTATTGAAACGTGTCTTAAATAGTGTTACACTCTTTATATTCTAAACATAAAATTATGTTTGCATGTTGTAGTGTCATTTACTTTAAAGATGTCATGAAAAGGCTGCACTTTCCAAAACAAAGATAAATCTCTATGCAAATGTCTACCGCCATTAGAATTCTATACAATTATAGCCTAATCTTTGGAAATCTTCATATTGAATTCATTATCACACGTGAAACGATTGATAGCTTTGTAATGATAGAGGAATACAAACTCGTTTGTCATTTAACAAATTAAAACCGTTGAAATTTACGATTTGAGTCCAAATTCTGTAACAGTTACAGGCGCAATCTTGATGTTTTAGTATGGATTTTTTACGCCAATCAGACATTCTATTACTAAAGATAACCATTGGTGTTGATCTTAGAACATCTTTCAGATTATTCAATTTCAATTTCATTCGTGTAGTTGGGATTTTTAACAGTTTGTGGTATGTTTAGTACTTTTCGTTTAAGGAGAGGGGAGCACTTCCCTATAGGAAAAATGTTTTGACGTGACAATTATTTCCAAAACATTTGATAATTAATTATATAAAAGAGTTAAGACACGTTCACAAGGTACGTGAACCCCCCTGCCCACCACCTACAACCAACCCCACCACCCACACAATCAACTAATTTGACTCTAAGGTCAAATGTCTAGGTCACATGGAGGTGATATAAGTACAACACTTTGTCTTGTTAAAAAGTGGGGTTGTATGAGAGCAAGAACCGGGGAAAAAATACTACTTAAACGAAACGTCTACCTTTTTTGAAAGGATAATTATATTTAAAAACAATAATGACGTATGTATGATGCATTGCATTTAACCATTATAATTTCTTCGGCATCTTTATAAATTGATAATCTGAAGGAACTTTGTTCATTGAAAATTTATACGATACAATTAAAATATCAACAGAAGAATATTACAGACTATAAAGCTACTAGTAGCCATCCAGATTTCTTCTTGGCGATTCTGGTAATTTTATTGCTCTTTATTAGCGTAATGCCAAAAAAACAAACTTCAACCATACGATTATTTTGTTTCGAGGTTATTAATCTATATTGAACCGAAAAAGCCTACTTTTTATCTTATGAGATCTTGTAAGACGAAGCATAGTTCAATCGTTCCATTGTTCCATTGCTTCATTGTTTCTATCCATTTTCGTGCATTGGATAAATGTACGAAAGTCGATTGAAACAATGTTAAAAACTTCTGTGTCGTTTGGTCTGTTGTGGCGAGTTGTCCAAACGTCGAAATATATATAAAAGAAAATAAAGTACCGATTTAATGCTAGACAAAAATCTAAACGATACTAGATTGACTGCTATCGAAATATCTAAGCAGTACCGATTAAATGCTAGAATTCTGCTTAAACTATATGAATGCCTTGGCTTTTGTGAATTTACACACAAAAAAACTGTCCCTTGTGACTATTGTTTCCCATAGTAGATATACGTTGTGTTATGACGAGACAACGTTTTATCGGGATTTCAATGACAAACACTGGACTCTCTTTTGATTAATTTACTTTCATAAGTTAAATATTCAGTAGAGAAACTGTATATTTTATTGTAGGTATGTTTACTTTATTAAATATCTATTGTCAATATACCAGACCGGACTACTAATATAATTTAATAAAAAATAATGTCAGTTATAGGCCGACAGCATTTATATTTAATATATTTCGCAACTTCGTGCTAGTTTACTTATCTCCAATAAACGTGTATTGTGATGGCTGTGAAATAAATCATTTTAAAGAAATACACTAAAATAAATACATTGTACAGCTTACAAAAAAAAATTATTACAGTTTTAGTTAAACCAAGTAAAGGAGGAGATTACATAAGAGTCCAATATTAGATGTGAAATAAATTATCAGCATGTGTATTTGTTTCTATAGTTGGTTATTTTCTAAGATGTATGGTGTTTCTGAGTTGCAGCCTGAAATCTCCTGCATGTAAAGTACCACTTTGGTTTGTGTGTGTAGTACGTAGAGCTTGAGTTTGTTATCAACTACAACGTAATTTTACAGGAAGTTCTTAACCTAGTACTGATAATTATTGTATGGTCTTTTATGTACCGTTTGTTGGTCTTCTTATCAAGATAAAAAAAAAAGGTTAGATCTAAATTAAGTACCTGTCTCTAGTCAGAAACCTCGTTAGTTGTTGTATAATGTCATAATTATCTTAATGTTCTTGGTTATTTGAAGACATTGACGTTCAAAGCAGAGCTGTGTGTTTATTTCCAAACAGTTATAAAACAACTCGGCTTATTGTAGTAGAATTGTTGTATCATTGACACTACCAAACAAAAGTTCTTTTATTGTTTTAACTTCGTTTATTTGCGTTTTTGTATTTTTTTCAATTGTTCGATTTATGAGTGTACAAGTAACTTTCAAACTTACTTACACAAGTTACATTGAAAACGAGGCTCTTTTGAATATAACTTACATATAAGTTACTTTTGTCAATTTAATTTCCATAGGTGTCCATTCATAAATATTTGACTAGCTTAAACTAGTTTTCGCAGTCATCTGGTTAATTTTCCCACGGAATAAATACTAATCCTCCTGAAACACTAATTGCTTCAAGACGCACTGAGATTTAATATTGACACTTCTGGGTCAAAGATTGGTCCTTAGAGACTATTAGATATAATTTTCTTAGACATCTTTTAGGTAGACAGCTAAAAACAGATGGAAACCAGTGATTTTATTGACACTGAAAGTTGTTTATAATTTGTAACAAAAACAATTTTATATGACCCTTGTATGCATGGTTGTAATCATGTATAAAAATACTAGTACATTTAACAGTACAGTATTAATTTTTGTCATTGTTACTTAATTATTATTTGTATACTTCTTTCAATTTTGATCAACTCTAGGTTACATTTAATATTACAAAGTAAAATGCGTAAACATTCCAGTAATCCATACTTCTATTGAAATTGAAATGATTAAATTAAGTAATTTGTTTTAAAAAGTGTTTAAAACATACTCCAGCATAAGGATCTATCTATTCCTCACTGAAGCATTAAAAACTATACCAACTGAAGCATTAACAAACTATACCAACTGTAGCATTAACAAACTATACCAACTGTAGCATTAACAAACTATACCAACTGTAGCATTAACAAACTATACCAAATGGTATCATAAAGCAATAATACGTTTATAGCATGTGCTTCCATTTCTTTTTTTTTATTGAAAAGTATTGTGGATTACTTTAAGATGATTTTACAATTTGACATTGGGAATTGTGGTCTTAAGTTATCCTTTTGGTTTATTGCCGTATTGTATTTTGGTGAATTCGTACCTTTATACGCCGTTTTGTTACCACAGTGTTCACATTTATGACATTAGTACAGAATATATCACCCTCTTTATCGTAAGACATGCATCTTTCTTGACGCTTTAATGAAGCTAGATTGTAAGCTTCATTACACATGTATAAATTTGACAACCGTATCCAGGAAATGAACAGTCTTCATTTTGTATTCTTTTATACCATATCCACATGTCTTTCAATGATAAAGATTGACTAAAGCTTTAACCTTTTTAGCGCAAAGTTCTGTTTTTAAATGGACAAAGTTTGTTTAAAGACGACTGATATCAGCAAATCGTAGAAAAGGAAGATTTCTGAATGAAAAGTGTTTTTCTCGGAAAAATTTAAAAGTGCTTCCGTCATAATCTTTTTAACGTAAATAGACACCGTGGTGTGTTTCATTTTTAAATCATTTTACGATAATGTGTTGTTTGTATTTCGCACGTTTCTGTGATGTCTAATACATGTATTTTCATCAACCTTATTATATTATTTATGATCATTAGCAGGAAAACGAATGTCCCAAGTCAGGAGCCTGTAATTCAGTGGTTGTCGTTTGTTTATGTGTTACATATTTGTTTTTCGTTCATTTTTTTAATTTAAATAAGGCCGTTAGTTTTCTCGTTTGAATTGTTTTACATTGTCATATCGGGGCCTTTTATAGCTGACTATGCGGTATGGGCTTTGCTCATTGTTGAAGGCCGTACGGTGACCTATAGTTGTTAATGTCTGTGTCATTTTGGTCTCTTGTGGACAGTTGTCTCATTGGCAATCATACCACATCTTTTTTTTTATATTATCAAAACTATTAGCAGTCGTCAATTTTCACATTGAATAACTTCAAGTTCCGTGTTTGTTTTTCTTTAAGGAGAACCTCCGAAGTAATAGTGGATTGAGAGACATAATTATATCCAAGGTCTTTCACTTCATATACAATGTATGCTCATTATAACTTGACCGAATTTGCTTACTAACAAGGCTGATTGGATAAATGTCATTAACTTGTCAGAAGTGGTCCTTGTTAAAACTGTTGAGTCAAGGAACGACAATACAATAGATGCAATTATAAAAAAACCGTGAGCCTTCACTATTTGTATGCTCAATCCTTTAAAAAGTAAAAAAAAAATGCGGTAAAAATTCAGAGTATTACTATACACAGATGTTAGTGGGAAGTCTTTTTTTTGTGTTAATGTTTTAAAAATGACAAATACAAAGGTTTTCGTAATCATTATAGTTTATTCCCCCGATAAAAAGAATGTTTAAAAAATTCTACTTTAAAAGAAAAGTGAACAGAAAAAGGTACTTAATATTGATAAACGATATGAGAATTATATTGGTGTAGCTATTAGTATTTTATCGCTTTAAGATAAGAATGGTATTTCAAGTCATGCTCTTCCTATTAAAATCGGGAGGAGGTGAACAGATAAGTATTTTATCAATTGGTTCTACACATCAATAAAGTGATTGCTTGTCATGTTTTTCTTTCATATTTTCCAGTTAAAATTCTTGATGGAGTAATACAAGCTGCATTATATGTGTGACTGAGTATGAAGTGATACGAGACCAGATACGGTAAGAGTAACCTTTTTGTAGATAAAAATTATTATTCAAGTATGAATTGTAGTTTTATTTTGTTGATAGAGTCGTCTCTTTTTATGAAAATTAGTTGAATTGTTTCTACACTTAAAACAAAACTTTATATAGAAAAGCATAAATACACTGAACTCCAAGGCAAACTTATAACACGGAAGTCCATACAAACTAATAAAATTAAACGCTATCAATCAACGGAACAACCAAAAAAAAACAAAAAAAAACTGCCATATCCCTGACTTGGTACAAACATTTTCAGAGGTAAATGGTCCTTGTTTCATATTTTATTTGCTGACGATATTGGTATTTCGAATTTCCATTGAATGTAGCAGATGATTTTTAATGTGTCAGTTAACTCTTTGGGGACGTATGGGACGTAACATCTCAAAACATTTCATTAAATTTGAATGATGCGATCTTTGCCAGACTTACTTTAAGTCAGTGTACATGCAACACAATTAATCCTGTACCGATCAAGGCTAACACATTGCAATTGCAAAACACACTCAGACTAAAAATGTTCACAAATAGGAACTTTTCATTATATAACCATCCACATTTTACATTTATATGTTACATACTCTCTGGAAACATGTACTACTTATTCCTTCACAGAGTGTACTGCACCGTTGAATCAGATACATTTAGGTTTACCATTATTATTTATTGTTAAAACTTGTACGTTATTTCAATTCTTGTCATAGTGATATAGTCAACCAAAAATGGTTCAAATGATTGCAATTGCTACATATGATAAATCTGTAGAAATATTTAAATAAATAAAAGATAAATTTGAAGCAAACACAACGAAAATATTCAATCAAAAGTAATAGCGCGTGGTTTATTTGAACATTTTTCAAAGCTCAACTTTCCGTTTTAATATATGATCTTTATTTATCGCAAACAATCGTCAAGTGTAAAAGTTAACTATTCCGGACGAACTCGTAATAAGGTCCGTGTGAGATATGGTCAATTTAATATTCTAGATAAGTTAAACCTTAACAGGAAAAGAACAATATCAGAATTCAATAATGTTGACAAACAAATCAATGCATTGTATGAAAGTGAACCATGTTTTGATAAAACCAGATAAGATAAACTTTATTGCAGACATGGTATCAAATTGACCGACCTCTCTTACGTTTTCAAATTAATATATTTACAGTGAAAATGATATCTACCAAAATGTCCGGATGTATCGTGGGTGCTTAAGCCAAGTTTCAATCTAAATTGATTGATACTCGCAGAAACATAAATTTTGAGCCAGGAAATTACAATTAAGGGTTTTGATGACAAAGACTGCAAAGTCTACTGACAATTTATGTTAAGTGACATTTAACCCAAATATCTGGGATCGTTTTTTCTGTTCTAGGATCATTTTCCATTTTCATAAATGATTGGAATATTATTCAAGAGATATAGCGTAGAAACCGAAAATGGTTTCAGTCCATCAACGGCTACTGTTACCTTGCAATTAATCATTATTTTATATTAGGAGCAATCATTTCATTTAACGCCTTACTGTGCACAAAACTGTTATTTTAATTAGCCAATCATTACATACCGAGCAGTCTGAAAATGATTGAATCAGTCGGCTAAGATTGACCACAGTTCTAATATCTGACAGAATCGAACATTGACAACAGATCGAACAAAACACAAAATCGTAACAACCCACTTTAGTTAAACCTTTCATTTAATGTTGTGTGCAATGTTTATGTGTGTGTTGCGTTGTCGCTTGGTTTTGTTTTTGCACTTCAGTGCTTCTGTTGTTTCGTTGATTTCCTCTTATAGTTGATGTGTTTCCCCGGTTTTAGTTTGTAATCCGTATTTGTTTTCTCTCAATCGATTTATGACTTTTGAAAATCGGTATACTAATGTTGCCTTTATTTATGGTACATTTGAAATATGATCATTGCTTATTGAACTATTTTGTTAAAAGAAAAAAAGTGTGTATGCAGAGAACAAACTTGCATCAAAATTTTATATATTTTACCACGCAAAAAATGTTATTGAAATTTCATAAGTTAATCCATTTAAAATCTGTTATGATTACTGTAAGTTGTAACTAATATCTGTGGTCATTTTATCACCTTAATGGTAGTACGTATTACAAAATTTAATAATTCGGTATGATGGTTAATGAGCCAATTATCCACCAAAGCACCAGAGGTCAACATTATAATCAACTAAATGTAATTGAACTGCTTATTCATCCTACATGCTCATTGGTTCAGACTGTAATGAAAGTATTGTATATTTAAATTCATAATTGGTACTTATAATTGTAGTGTATGCAAATTTCATACATGTATCTTTTGATATGATTGATTCTGAAACATAAACTGTCACATCTGTGGCCTGCATCATCATAATATGTGTTAGTTGTTATTTCACCTTTAGCGGACCATAAATACACTTATGTGCAGCATAGGTGACTTTATGGTACAAATAAAGACTGTAATTTTTATTGTATTCAGTCTTGTGTTATCATGTTTTGTAATTTTTAGAAATATGTTAAAAATAGTTAAGTTGGGACATATGTGATTATCTGACTTGCAACTCTTTGGAATTCTCTAATTGAAGGGGGCGCTAATTCAAGCACATGTTTTAATATCCAGCCTCTTTTCCAAATGGCTGCCGAAGGAGAAACAAGTACAGAAATTTGGTGACATTCAATTTCATAAAATATTTTTATCCCTACATATAAGATCTAACAGTATGAAGCTGGCACATAGACAAAAGCAAAAATGCATTGAATATATATTATATACGTGACAGAAGGCGTATTTTTGAGGGTTATGAACTTTTTTTCATATATGTATAAAGATTTTGCATACAAAAAAAGAAGTAAAATTAAAAAAAAATACTGAACTCCGTGGAAAATTCAAAAAGGAAAGTCCTTAATCGAATGGCAAAATCAAAAGCTCATGCAGACACATCAAACGAATGGATAACATTATAATATAAACGTTTAATGATTTGAACACATTTATATATTCTATTGGAGAATGAACAGCAAGAACTAGACCTGTAACAACTGTCAATTTTCTTTCTTTTATTACACGGTTAATATCATTATCGACATTAAAAGATGCTTTCATAAATGCAACACTATTCTTACTCATGTGAGCTCTTTGATAAACAGAAATAACAATATTATAACCTGTATTAAATTCTGGACAGATTTTTTATGCCTCAACAGGTGTATGGTGGTTTATTCCTAGAGTATGTAACCCTGTGTTAATGTTACTTGGAATAGCGATACAGGAACTACATCCTCCCGTAGAACCCGAGTTAATCACTTGATTTTTGTCGCTTGATTCTAGTTTTCTGTGCAGTGTTTTTGTTGACTTATGTTTGTCTTTTCAAGTGTTTCCTTTGTAGAGTGTTTTTGCTGTTTGTCTCTTCACGTGATTTTTGTAGAGTGTTTTTGTTGTTTGTCTCATCACGTGATTTGTGTAGAGTGTTTTTGTTGTTTGTCTCTTCACGTGATTTGTGTAGAGTGTGTTTGTTGTTTGTCTCTTCACGTGATTTGTGTAGAGTGTGTTTGTTGTTTGTCTCTTCACGTGATTTGTGTAGAGTGTTTTTGTTGTTTGTCTCTTCACGTGATTTGTGTAGAGTGTTTTTGTTGTTTGTCTCTTCACGTGATTTGTGTAGAGTGTGTTTGTTGTTTGTCTCTTCACGTGATTTGTGTAGAGTGTGTTTGTTGTTTGTCTCTTCACGTGATTTGTGTAGAGTGTTTTTGTTGTTTGTCTCTTCACGTGATTGTTGTAGAGTGTTTTTGTTGTTTGTCTCTTCACGTGTTTTGTGTAGAGTGTTTTTGCTGTTTGTCTCTTCACGTGATTTTTGTAGAGTGTTTTTGTTGTTTGTCTCCTCACGTGATTTGTGTAGAGTGTTTTTGTTGTTTGTCTCCTCACGTGATTTGTGTAGAGTGTGTTTGTTGTTTTTCTCTTCATGTGATTTGTGTAGAGTGTTTTTGTTGTTTGTCTCTTCACGTGATTTGTGTAGAGTGTGTTTGTTGTTTGTCTCTTCACGTGATTTGTGTAGAGTGTTTTTGTTGTTTGTCTCTTCACGTGTTTTGTGTAGAGTGTGTTTGTTGTTTGTCTCTTCACGTGATTTGTGTAGAGTGTGTTTGTTGTTTGTCTCTTCACGTGATTTGTGTAGAGTGTTTTTGTTGTTTGTCTCTTCACGTGATTTTTGTAGAGTGTTTTTGTTGTTTGTCTCTTCACCTGATTTTTGTAGAGTGTTTTTGTTGACTCTTGAGTTTTTACCATGTGGTTTTCAGTTTTACTTAGACTTATGATATTTGATTTTCCTCTTCTCTCCTCTAGTCTTGGACAAACATTATGTACAAATAAGACTTTGAGACAATGAATTTGCTTGTATTCATTGATTGATTGCATGTGTAACATGTGTAGCCGCATTATAAGTAAGATCAATATACAGAAAAACTTGAATGCAATGTATAGGTTGATTAAATGTACGTATTAAAAAAGCAAACGAAAACGCTTAATTCTGAGTAAGACAGTTGATACTGTACAAAAGTACAAGGTTCAATGAATTATATCAACAACTTTATAAAGTCTTCCAAAAGGTCAATCCAGGAAGGAGTTTATTGACAATCGATCAAATATATATATGTGATTAATAAATATGCTCTAAATGTCTCGATACATAATATCCGGGTTCTTTAATAAACTCTTTTAATTAAACTGTAAAAGAGAGGCAATTGATACCAAAAGGAACTTTCAAACTCATAAGGGAAAAACCATGACAAAAAACACAGTTATAAATTGGAGAATTTCTTAAAACACGTGAATGTCGAGCAACTTATAAATATACACTCAATATTTAAATTAACATTTACAATTAACTGAAAAGACATTATAACATTAAAGTCAAATGTTTTAACGGTCGTTACATTTCTCTAATCTGTTTACATTTATATAGATTTTGACCAGTTGGATGAATTCGAATCAATCTTTCATTGATTAACTGTTCTCGCGAAATCTGTTGCCTTGTTCATCCCTTTTGACCATAAAGCTTCTTAATATTTAAACCTCCCTGACTTTCAATTGTTTTGTTTTCAATGTTTAAAATGAAGGTTAACCCAGACACTGCAGTTTTATAGTTTCTTGTTAATAACATGCAGCTATTTAAACACTATTAGATTAGTTCATAACCTTTGTTACAAAAATGATAACAATTCTCCTAACGGTTGTAAGAAAATTTGGTAATAGAAATAAGAAATGTGTTTAAAGCAGAAATTAATTGAATCATGCATTCTATGTAATTGAGGAATCATGCATTCTATGTAATTGAGGAATCATGCATTCTATGTAATTGAGGAATTATGTGCATAGTTTGAATACTTAGACAGTGAATTATAACTTACAATTAGTCGTTTTAAAAATATGTTTATCAACGATATTTCCGTCCAAGGTAGATAAGCTAAATATTAACGAAAGTACAAAAATGAATTATTTAATGTATGAGAGCACAGTTCTTCTTTCAAACTACAACATCTATGGTGGCCGGTTAAGGCCATTTCGCGTTTTCTCGTTTTCGCGGTTTCGCCTTTCGTTTCTATAGGGCGAAAACACGAAATCGCGAAGTTGAAAACGCGAAGTCGAAAACGCGAAAAGGCTAAATATTTTTCTGTGCGATTTCGCGTTGTCAACTTCGCGTTTTCCCGTTTTCAACTTCGCCTTTTTGCGTTTCGCGTTGTCGACTTCGCGATTTCACCTTTTCGCGTTTTCGCGTTTTAACGATATACATGTTATTATAATAACATTTTAAATATAATTGGAGATAAGACTACAAAGGATAAGTCATTCAAATGATTGTCATATAAATTTCATATCTGTGACGTATTTTAAATATTTTCATAAATTAGACAATTTCTTTTCATTCTTTTTTGACAATTACTGAACAAATTTAAAAACAGATGCATTTCTATGATATGCCTTAGAATATACAATTTGCAGGAAGTTATAGTTTGGACATTTTAAAATAAAGGAAATTAATCATTATTATCGCCATGGTTACTTAAAATACATAATCTTTGATTTAATGCTCTGGTTGTGAATCTAAAAAAAAATAATATTTAGATTAGCTAGTGTGCAAAAAGTTTAAAATTTAATACATTGTGGAATTAGATTTTTGTCAAATTAATCTTGGGACGGTTTTGCGAAGCTATTCTAAGACCTGTTATAATATACTAGAATATCTTATGACGTGTCTTATGATCCTCTTAGGACTATCCCAGACCTCGCCTCAAAACTGTCGTAGGTTGATCTTAGCAAAGATATCCTTCAGGAGACACCAAGGGACAAGGGATAATCTGTTGAATGCGGTAGACAATAACAACAATCCTCCCCGTGTCAGAACCAGATTAACAAAACAAATAGAGAAACTGAATCTGGTCAATTAACAAATATATTTTAAAATGTCAAAAATATGATTTCAAGCAAATTGTATACTCAAAGGCATTTTATACAAATGCATCTGTTTTTAAATTTGTTCAGTAATAATAATAATAATGATAATAATAATAATGATAATAATAATATCTTTATTTAAAGAGATAAATCATTTGGATTAAACCAATTTTCAATAAGGCTCTCTACAAACAATATTAACTACATGCATAACACATAATTAATCTACAAATATACACATGTTAACAATAGAATATTCTACTACTTATACATATTTAGGTTTAGTTTTAAGTGAATTTGTAGATTATAATGTAACTGCTAAAGCTGTTGCAGCTTCTGCAAATAGAGCACTTGGCCTTGTTATAGCCAAGTGCAAAATCTTAGGTGGTGTTACTCATAATGTCTTTTCAAAATTATATGAGAGTTTGGTGCTTCCAATTGTTGAATATGGTGCTGGTATTTGGGGTTTCAAAATTTTTTCTTTTATAAATGCCATCCATAATAGAGCTTGCAGATTTTTTCTTGGAGTGGGTAAATATACTCCAAATGCTGCAGTTGCAGGGGATATGGGGTGGATACCTATCTTTCAAAAACAATGGCAATGCTTAATTCGACTTTGGTGCCGTTTGAACAATATGAGTTCTGATCGTTTAAACAGAAAAATTTTCATATGGTCAGACATTATGAGTAAAAAACATAAGTGTATAAAAAATTGGAATTTTTATGTAAGGAAAACGTTTTCTGAGTATAATGCAGAACATTTGTGTATCATTACAGATTATGTTGATAGTACCTCAGTTGTCAATACTGTTATGTCTAAAATGTTTAGTAAATATGTCGAACAGTGGCAAGGCAATTTACAATCAGAGAAAGCTTTATCTGGTAAAGGTGGTAACAAACTTCGTACATATAATCTATTTAAGAACAGTTTTGAAACGGAAACTTATTGTAAAATTCCAATGCCATTTTCGCAAAGGAGTTCTTTTGCCAAATTTCGATGTGGTGTAGCACCACTAAGAATAGAAACGGGGAGATTTGAAAAATTAATTTTAAAAGATCGAGTCTGTGATAATTGCATGAATATTTTAGAAGATGAAGCCCATGTTATTTTATCGTGTCCTTTGTATGATGATTTTAGAAAGAAATTATTTGATGAAGCAACACATTTTAATAGTGATTTTATGTCTTATGATGATAAACAGAAATTAGTGTTTTTATTTACAGATAATAATATGATTCGTAGCTGTGCCAAAGCCTACATAATCTTATTTTAAATAGACGTAAAAATGTTTTATACTGTAAATAATGTTAATGTCAATATGTTTTATAATAGATGCATTCTTTATATAATTTTTAATGTTATAGTCTCTTGTAATTCTGTACAGAATGGCTCTCTTTTTATATTTATATATTTTTACATTTAATGTAATGTTGTATTATATATTATTGAGAGATGAGACTTAAATAAAATATTGAATTGAATTGAATAGATATATAATTACAACCACAAAAACCGCCTATAGTTTACATTGTGGCTTAACGTGTATTTTTGTTCAGTAATTGTCAACAAAGAATGTAAAGAAATTGTCTAATTTATGAAAATATTTAAAATACGTCACAGATATGAAATTTATATGACAATCATTTGAATGACTTATACTTTGTAGTCTTGTCTCCAATTACATTTAATATGTAATGTTATAATAACATGTCTATCGTAAAAACGGGAAACGGCTAAATTGTGAAAACGTGAAAACGCGAAATCGCAAAAAGGCGAAAACGGAAAGAAAAATATTTCGCCTTTTCACGGTTTTGACTTCGCGTTTTCGACTTCGCGGTTTCACGTTTTCGCCCTATAGAATATAAAAGGTGAAAACGCGAAAACGCGAAATGGCCTTAACCGGCCACCATAAACATCAGAGTAAGTTACTTTGTCCGATGGTTTAAAAACATCAGTCTTTTTTATTTTTGATATTCTTGACTTATTGACAAGCAAGACCTTTCAGTTCCAAAAATGGCTTTTGTGAATATGTTATAACAATCTTATGTGAAATAAGACTACAACTTGGGTAACAAAATATCATACTCTTCAATGTTTTCAACATGACAAAAAAAGAGATTGTTGGCTGTGTCCAAGTAAACATCACTAAACTAGTCAAAATTAACCGATATCTAGAAGTATTCAAACACCAGTGTAGAGTTAAAGACGGGCACTGGTCTCTGTTTATTGTGAAAAAGGAAGATAACAAAAACAACAAACTCCGCGAAAAATTCAAAACGGAAAGACCCTAATTAAATGGCAAAATCAAAGCTCAAACAAATCAAACGAATGGATAACAACTGCCGATGTGTGAACTAAACAAACAGACAGTAATAAGTAAAAATAACAAAAATAAGGGCACAGCAGTCAATATTGTCCTTTGATACATATGTGAATAAGTCATGTTAACACTCATTTTTCTTTTTAATTATATGAACCTGGAAAACAAGAACCATAAAGAATTGTTTGTTTATTTGTGTATTTATGTTAACGTTTCAGGAAGAGATATATTCTCGTATTTTGTTTAAAATTAATCTTCTCTTAAGTGACATATTTTCCATTTCTGTATAATCCACAGCTCCTGTTAGCCGGTTTTATATATATGACAAAAATATTATATAAAAAATGTGCATTATTTAATAGTTGAAATGTCTGAACATAAATTTAGTTTTTTTTGTTCAGGTTATACTATTTCTCTGACAGTGTATCCTGTATTGTTCAGTCATATTCAGTATGTTTTGTTCAAGTGAAAAAAGTTAATAAACATTCTGAACATGAACAGACACCATAATTTACTACGCAATGCTCAAGAAGTACTGAATCTACCACAGTGGATATCGCGGTAAATTGACAGCAAGACTGACATGTCTCATCGATTTTAATCTTTTTACTCCTACAAATTTAGGACCAGACACTTCTAAGAATTCACTTACATTAGACATTAACACCATTGTCCTTATCGGAAACTTTAACTCCTCAAATTTACGTTGATATAAACAATAACAGACAGGTGGAAAATATTTCACCATGCGATCATAAAATATAATTTTAATTCATTATGCTTTATCTTTAAAAAATAAGGTAAAAAGTAAAATCACAAAAATATTGAACTTCGATGACCTATAGTTGTTAATTTCTGTGTCATTTTGGTCTCTTGTGGACGGTTGTCTCATTGGCAATCAGACCACATCTTCTTTTTGATATTCGAGGAGAATTCAAAACGAAAAATCCCTAATCATATGGCAAAATCAAAAGATCAAACTCATCAAACGGATGGACAACAACTGTCATACTTCCGACTTGGTACAGACATTTTCGTAGTAAAGTAGAACATTGTGGATTAAACCTGGTGTTTTAGTTATATCATTATTTTCTTCTTAAATCATTGAAAACTATCTGCAAAAATTAATTAAGGGATATTTATCTTCATTCGTAAATGAAAGCGTAATTAACGTCGTGTGTATTAACGTCATCTGTGAAATATATATTTAGCATTTCTTTGTTCCTGTTTTCATCAAGGTGTGGTATCTTTGTTTAGATTTGACATTTATCTGGACATCTTAAGACGATTGATATTAGTTCTGGTCAGATTAAGTGAATTATATAGATTAAAAAACCTACACGTTTTATAACTACAGTATGCTAAAGGATATATTGTATTGCAAAACAAAGAAAGTCTAATTTACTAGATTTTGATGGTACAATATCTCAGATAATTGCGAAAATTGATGAAATGTCTACCCTGCGAAAATAACCTGTCTTACATATCTTTGAGGTATATTCTATTATCGATTGAAAACGCTTGAGTTTCTCTAAATTTGTTGTAAATCTATATTTTATAACATTGCATAGACTTTGCAAACGATATTTGCTTTTACGCTAACAAATATCAAAATTCATTAGGCGTACCATTTTCATTCACCCGACTTTAAAGTCATATCTATTTTCGTTTAGGTATTATTTCAAACATAAGATGTTGAAGGTCTTTGTACAAGTATGTATCAAAAGATATCGAATTTCTTTCTAATTCGAACAAAATATCGCCACAAAAGTCAATAACTTAATTTGTTTTGTGCAATTTGAAAATTTAGTTAAAACTACAAAAAATAAATGTCTTAAAAGTGTAGCAATTTTGATATTGAATGTTTTATTTTACTATAATGTCCTTTGTCTACTTGCTTTAGACTTTTATCTATTGTAGGACTTCTTTCCCATTGAAAAAAGGTAATGATGTTGGGTTTAAGTGTCCAGTTCTCTGGGTAGATATTGCGGACTCCATGAGCTTATAGTTGTAGCGATGGAACTGCTGTTGTTCTTTTCCCTTTTTTCCCTTGCTCCTACCTGGTCGTTTAGCTTGCGACTACAACGTTTATTTCTAGGTTTGGATTTTGTTTAAAAGTATCGGTCATTGTATGCTTTCTGGAAGTTGTATGGGATGGTTAAAACGTCTGTCTTGATGTGGGCTCCCTCCATATTAATTTTGGGTGTGAGTGGTATAACAATAGCTGTGTCCTTAGATTGCGTCTGACAGATGTGTTTGCGTTTGTAACAGGAGAAGCAGTAGCTTTTCCTCCTTCATCCACATGGTTAAATCAATATATGTCGTCTCAAAAGTGAATCCTGAATGTTTATATAAAATGAAAAATTGTCAAATGATTTAAATAGTGTTATGAAATAATGAGATGTAGGTAATCAATCATTTGCATCTGATTTTTAAATTTAAAAAAATTATAATGTGACACCTAGGAATAGTATATATAGGCTCAATCGATCAGTATAAAGTCTTGTATATAAAACATAGAAAAGTGAAACATCTCCCCGACTAACATATTTCCAATTGATAAATTGACTCTATATTAATTCAGTTTTGATAATAGTAAATCAACTTCCCCGAAACAGTTGCATGAGTATATTGAGATTATTTGCGAATACAAACAACAATATGTGTAGCAATTTTTGTCTGGCGTACTAAATTATAATCCTGGTACCTTTGATAACTATTTAAACCACTGGGTCGATGCCACTGCTGGTGGATGTTTCGTCCCCGCGGGTATCACCAGCACAGTAGTCAACACTTCGGTGTTGACATGAATGTCAATAATGTGGTCATTTTTATAAATTTCCTGTTTACAAAAGTTTGAATTTTTCGAAAAACTAAGGATTTCTTATCCCAGGCATAGATTACCTTAGCCGTATTTGGCACCACATTTTGGAATTTTGGATCCTCAATGCTCTTCAACTTTGTACTTGTTTGGCTTTATTATAAATATTTTGATATGAGCGTCACTGATGAGTCTATATAGACGAAACGCGCGTGTGGCGTACTAAATTATAATCCTGGTACCTTTGATAACTATTTTAGCAGCGCCTACATTTTGGACAATATTCATGACCTTGCATTTCTTATAACACTATCCTTAATTGATGGTGACTGCTTACAATAATTTTGTGCAGTTGAAGTTATCTCTCCAAAAGTTTAACAGACCCAATTATTGAGCGACAGATTGCCATGGATATTTCTTATTTTAACAAACATCTTTTTCTTCGGTCCTTCATTATCAAATCATGTGGCATACACAATGATAAACCTGGTATCTTTGACGAGTTGTTATCACGACAGTGTGGTTCCATCAACTTGAAACTCCGTATACTTGTGTAATATGTACATATGAAGGTTTTATGGGATACGCATTTTGTTTAGTCAGTATAGCGTGAGAAAAAGGATAAGTTAAAAGTTAGAACTTTATGCCATGGGATTAATTTATCGTTGTAAGTATAATATAAGAACGTATATGTCACCTACTCGACTTGTGAACTAGAATCTTGATGACTTTTTTAAAGGTTTAATGTTTTTTAAACTTTTTGTTACGTTTTGAAGGAAAAATAATCTGAAATGGGATTCACAACACGCTCTTGTGTCTTTCCGAAGTATCAAGTCATTTTGCGATAAAATACAACCTATGTGCACATCTTAGAAACTTGTAATTTTGCATCAAAAGTCTATCCGTTACATAAGTCAATATACCCTTAGTGGTGGATTGTGTTCCAAATAGAAATCAATGCTGAGACACAAAATTAATTTTAGTATTGATTTCATTTTGTGTAGTGCCAGCATTTGTTTCTGGTTTTGCTTTCTAATATGTCGTCCATGAGTTTTATTTATTTCCACTCCTTTTTATTTTGCATAACGTTTTTGTTCTTATGAGTTTATCTATTATTTATTAGACGTATTTACACTTGAATCCAATTGTCCGCCATTACTTAAAATCACACAAGTTCTCGTAACAGCACAATTTAAAATAGTTATTGTTCCTTGACGTTATTTGGAGACTGTTCTTAAGTCATGTGGAGACAAAATACAGCTTAATACCAAAGTGTCAATACGTTTATATAGCTGACTAATATAAAGTAAATCATTAAAAGCTAAATATCAAACTTAGTCTGACATACGTTTATGCTCCGTTCGGTTGCGATTTTTTATTTTCAAATGCTATGCATAATTGTTTTTATTTGGCAAGGAGCATATCACAATAGGTATACTCTGTAGAAATGCGTTTGCAGGAAACAATAATTTTGTTTCTTTTTCATTCTTAACGAATTCGCATAACAGACGCCTGACAATGTAACTCAGTGATATCATCTTAAAATAATCAGACAATTACCGGACTATAATGCAATATTTGTATGCAAATGTGATATCGAAAGTCAAATTGAAATCATAGTAAAACGAATTAAACAAGGTCCAACCCACTATTGTATCTAAAAGTGTCCCATAACAAGTCATAATATGGCGGCAGTTGTTATATATATATACATTTCTATGTATTTATGCTAAATTATAATCCTGGTACCTTTGATAACTATTTACACCACTTGGTCGATGCCACTGCTGGTAGACGTTTCGTCCCCGAGGGTACCACCAGCCCACTAGTTAACACTTCGGTGTTGACATAAATATCAATCATGTGGTCATTTTTATAAATTTCCGGATTACATAACTAAGGATTTTCTTATCCGAGGCCTGGATTACCTTAGCCGTATTTGGCACACCTTTTTGGAATTTTGAATCCTCAATGCTCTTTAACTATGTACTTGTTTGGCTAAATAAATATTTTGATATGAGCGTCACTGATGAGTCTTATGTAGACGAAACGCTCCTGGTACATCTGATAACTATTGTTTGTGTTGCACCTCAGTGATTTCGTTGTTCCGTTGTTTTCCTCATACAGTTGATGTGTTTTCCTCGGGTTCAGTTTGTAAACCAGATTTGTTTTCATTCAATAGATTTATGACTTTTGAACAGCGGTATACTACTGTTGCCTTTATTTTACACAAATAATCCATGTGTTAACCTAAATTAGATAAAGTATTTTAACTAATGATCAAGTCCTTTGTAACTTTCAATTGCATTTTCTAACAAAAATAAAACGTTCTACTTCATCCACAATGCAAAATAGAATTAAAGATACTAAGTGAGCAATCGGAAATAATAATTTGTACAGAAACGGACAATCAATTCTATTTTAAAAAAAAATACAAAACGCTGACAATGGTAAAAAGGAAACATCAAGAAATTAAACTCAGTGCTTCATAGGGTAATCGATTCGTTCTGACCTATCGACACTTGTGGTGCTACGTTTATATATTCCTTCAGTTAATTTTGCAACCGATAGATAGATATTTTGTTTTAACAGATTGCACATGTGAATTCAATTATACACCTTGACAGACTGCGATAATTAAAATGAAAACGCGTTTTTATAAACACACGGATGCACGAGATGGTAGTGTCAAAATAAAAAATAAAGAGCAAAAACATTCAAAATTAAAAAAAGATTAAGGGTGCTCTTATATATTCTGTAAGAGTAAGCAGTTTCTGGTTACCAAATAGCACCCGTCCTGTGGCAGATTTATATCCGGGGAACCGCCGCATTGGTATATTTCTGGTTCAGTTCATTAGAGTTTGGTGATACATTACTTAGGTTGGTTCTAATTGAAACATTTTTTTTCATAAAATACAAGTTTCAAATGATATAAATTTAGACAAAGGCATTGACAGAAAGGTAACTAGACTAACATACACTGCTTTCTTCATAGATATAGGTACATAGCCACACATACGAATTTCTAAACGTACATGTAACTATTTTATTTTACAGACGCTGGCAATTTAAATGGACAGCAGATCATGATTAAAAACAGAATTGTAAACAGATTTTTCCTGTGCTGGTACTTTTCGCAGGTATTGCTTCAGTTCAAAGTTAAAAGCTAAATATGTATAATGTTCAACTTCAGGATGAAATAAAATGCATATACTTGATTCCAAATTCGTAGCTTGAAGAGTGACTCAGATTTAGAAATAAGATTTCAGTATGATGAAAGTGTGTCATTTTATTTGTTCAACATGACAAATACGGTTAGGTTATGTCTATTGTTGCGGACAATTAATTTTCCTTGTGTTTTTAATCTATTTGTTTCGGAGCTGACATTATTTGAAAGGCAACATTAAGCATAACTTGAATTAGGTTTAAATGTTTATAGCAATTTGTAATAGATATTTCTTGATGTAGTAAAGCATCGAGTAATTTCGAAATTTGAAAGACATGAACAAGCACGTCTATCGTTTTAAGACAAAAAAAGCATTGAGATTAAAGTAATATATTTGTGCTATTATCAACGCAACTATTGTTACTTGTTAACAATATCTCTTTACCATGTATTGATACCGCTCTAGATATAGACCGTATTTGATAAACTAAAAACTTGTAGAGAATTTTCGAGACAAAGCGTTCTGTCTTTGCTCGTAGATATTTATTCAGCTTATTAGGGAAAGCAATCTGATAGATTAAAGTGATCAATTATGATGTTACTTTTGTATCGAGATTTCCTGGGAATTCATGTAATACTTATAACTAAATACTTCAAAGCACCTGCGCGTGTTAAAACTTCTTCAGGCAATAATTCAATTAACCAATCAAACAATCGATACAGACACTGTATGTAATTTCTTTGATAAAGAAAGAAAAATAACGATAATGCTTTACGTCAAGACACTCAAACTCAATATATATATATTATATGAGTAAAACTAATTTTATTTATATTTGATTATAATCTTCTAGAAGATTTTAAAAGTTCTAATGACAATATATCTGACATATACATTTGTTATGCCCCATTTATGGGCATTATGTTTTCTGGTCTGTGCGTCCGGCAGGCCGTTCGTCCCGCTTCAGGTTAAAGGTTTTGGTCGAGGTACTTTGAAGTCCAATCAACTTTAAATTTAGTACACATTTTCCCTATGACACGATCTTTCTAAATTTATTGCCAAATTAGATATTTTACCCCATTTTCACGGTTCACTGAACATAGAAAATGATAGTGCGGATGGGGTATCCGTGTACTGGGGACACATTCTTGTTGGCATTTAATTTAGTTTATATCTCTTATTTTTACATTTTTAAAAGTGATAAACATACAATTATAAGCAACGAAATAATTCGCATAACAAGAAGGAACTGGATGCTTTGATGTTCGAACGTGATATATCTTCATCCACCATTACAGTGATATACTGTATACGTATTATCATTTATGCAAGCATATTTGCACTTTTCAGGTTACTGTAGTTTATTCTACGCTTGAAAGAAAATGTCATTCAAGACTGGGATACAACAATCCAGATGTGTTTGAACTTTTCTCTTGTGCATGGTGCTATGAACACTTGTTTAGCATCAAACCTCAACGACAGTTGTATGCTTCAGATCGAGTTGCCTTTTTATACAACCCCTCAAAGAAGCTTCTTATTTCACCAGATATCAATAATCAGACAGTTATAAATGAAGTATGTTCCACTGTTGACAATGATGAATGTCATCGATGGAAATCTTGTTGTGTTGCTGCCAATGATTGTTGTAGAAGACAGTTGTCTACACCTCTTGGAGACATAAATGAAACATGTGGTCGGACATGGGATGGATGGGGATGTTGGGACGACACAGAACCAGACAAGCGAGTGTATTTGTCATGTCCACTTTATTTGCAATATTCACTACCAATACGTAAGTGTAGACTAAAACAAGAGAAGTGATATCCCCAAACCTGTTCTTTGTTGTTTGTCTTTACATGTTTATTTTTTCGGAGCAGTTGTGTGGTCTGTTGTACTAATCCATTTTATTTGTTATCAGCATCTCATATTTAATATAAGTAAGTAATAGCATGCAATTCAAAAAGATTAATTATTTCTAAAAATCCTCCATTAGTGTCGATGACTACAAGACAAGTAAAATCACAAAAATACTGCACTCCAAGGAAATTTTAAAAATGAAAGTCCCTCATTTAAATGGCAAAATCAAAAGCTCGAACACATCAAACGAATGGCAAACAACTGTCACATTCCTGACTTGGTACACGCATTTTCTTATGTAGAAAATGCTGACTAAATCTGGTCTTATAGCTAGATAAACCTCTCACTTGTAAGACAGTCACATTAAATTCCATTAAGTTGACAACAATGTGTGAACAAAACATACAGTGTTTTTTTATTTGTTTTATTGTGTGTGTGTTGATGTATTGTTTTCTTATTGACGTTAACCGAACAGGCCTCAAATCTATATAATTGTTTATCGTTGTGAATTCAACAAAACCGATTTATGGATTCTTTTTTATCTTGCCTTACAAATATCATTTCAAATATAGAAGTGGATTCCAAATTTCGTAAGTTTCAGAATCTTCAACTGGTACGGATTCTAACAATCGTTTTAACAAGAAAATCTCACATTTAGGTTATCGTCCTTTTCCTCGGGTGCCACAGTTGTTGCAATATTTTAGTATCTATTAAACGATATAAAGTATTAGTTACATATAGAGTAATGACATTTGTGTTGATGATACCGACTTTATCAGCAAGCATATCAAGCGAGACCACAGGGGCGACTTGATATTCGTGCTAATGAATTTTGATTACGATTATGTAGTAAAATGAAATATTTAATACAAAACGTTTGGATAGTTGGTTGCGTGCATTTTTTGGGTACATTTTGACGCGGATGGACTTCACCACGTGATATTCCTATACTGATACACGACGTCATTGTCTTATATTTTCTTGTATCGATTATTACTAGTATTAAATCAAACCATTAGGATTGGTACTAAATACACCTGTAACACAAACAAACAATAAATATTAAAATTATGCAACACTTACAAACGAATTGATGACGACTATGAGGTCACCCAAACCTCAATACTGTTTTATATTTTTGCCTAATAACAATTACGGGTTCATTTTTATGCTGTGTATACGATATAATATTTTCAGGACAGGCAATGAAAACTTGTCATCATAATGCTAGTTGGGAAAGACGTGATGGTAGAGAATGGACAAATTATCAGCCATGTTTAACAGTTAATGTAAGATTCGTTTATTCGTTTAAAGTTATGTCAGTTTTCTATGATTGTAAAATGTAAATAAATACCTACAGAACATATACATGTTTCAGCCTATTATCATAATTTATCAAATACTATAGCATTTAATAGTTACCAAAGGTACCAGGATTATAATTTAGTACGCTAGACGGCCGTTTGACACGCGTTTCGTCTACATAAGACTCATCAGTGACGCTCATATAAAAAATAATACATATATAGATAAATCAGAAGATGTAGTATATTTGCTTTGTTGATATTGAATTTTAATTCTGTATACTCTTTTCTAGGATTTGAAAACGTCAATATTTGTTGGCCTTGGCTGTAGTATATGTAGTATACTCGTCCTGTTTCCGGCTATTTTCATTTTTATACGATATCAGTAAGTTTTTTTTATATATACATTTTGTCGTTTGTTGGTCTTGTACTATTTCATTTTACAAACGTAATATAGTGTTTTTGTTTGCATAAATTGAAATAAAATCTGTAATTTTAGTCAATTAAAACGCTTCATAGGACTTGGGAATTGAAATTTTTCTTAATGGAATAGTTCTTTGGTTTAAAAAAAATAATACACAAAAATGTATTTTCTCACAAACATTTGACGACGTATAATTTTGCTCCATGATTAAATGATCATCTTGGACTGTAACAAATCATATACAATTGTTTTATATAATTACAGTATGCAAATACTATTGAAACTGTTACATTATTTATCACGACTTCTTAATGCATAACAGTCTAAATAGCAAAACGAATGATATGCTTTTAAATTGATTCATAGTATGGAAGTTTTACTTAGATTTTCTTAATGTTTTATTCATTTGGATACTGTAATAGGGATAAATTACCTCATGACAAAAATCTAACACTGTAATGAAAAAATCTGATGAAATGGAGAAAGCAATTATTTTGTCTCCAATACCATATTAACCTTAATTTATCATTGCCTGACCAAAGAATAGATCTGTACTATGTTCATCGAATCTTGGTAATAATCTTTTGATTATATCTTAGAGCATTGTTTCTGTTAAAGCTATATTTTGTAAACTTGATGTAATTTATTATGACAAGTCTAAGAGTATTTTATCAAGTCTGAGTTATTGTATTAATTGCCAGTCCCATCATTTGATATATGTAGATAAATCTCAATCAGATAGAAACCAAATTCATACTTATCGTCTTGATACATATGATTAAAAATTAAATATTTGTTTTGCTTAAATCTATTGCAGAGGTCTCCGGAAGCAGCACAGAATACGTTTGCATATTAATTTATTTCTATCATTACTGCTTAAAGAGATTGCTGTTGCATGCTGGGATATGTTAGTAACGTACGAGAGAATGACCAATATTGATACAAGCAGTACAGTACTTGCGGGGAATGGGGTAAAGTTTCGTTCATTGATACTTTTCAACATGTTGTTTGTTAGTAGTAAAACATTTCATTCATTCCTGTTTTTTATTCCTTAATATTCATTTTAAAATATACTGACTGACTTTAAAAACATACACTCATTTTGTAGATTTATTTTACCAAATCATGTTCGATCCTAATACAACTGCTAATCATGTTTATCAATCTTTTTTTCTCCTTCGAAAAAATCGACATCTGACTTACCTGTGGTTATTGAACATACCGGATTCTTGAGATCGCACAAATTTCAGAAAGCGAAATTCGAACCAATAAAAGATTTTTTTTCATTTTTTTTATTGTGAAAGTTCTTTCAATCTTTGGCCACACTTTAATCAGTTAAAACATGTTGCATCTCTATATTGCAAAGACGGAGGAATAAAAAAGTGAATCAATCCATTAGAATACTGCAAACAGGAAAACATGAACCTGTTGCAACCATTCAATTTGATGTCAGAAACTCGTCTTACTGTCTTTCCGACAATGTTGCCAGTTGACGAGATTTGTTGAAGACCATCAATGACCAGATCAAAATGTAGTGACAATGCAACGTCAATAAAATTTGATTATGCCATAAATGTTTTCCATTAACTGAACTGCCGAAGAATTGACTGCAGCAAAACATTTAAAGCCTTAAAGTTTCAACCGCCTAATTGCCAAAACCCATTGTATATAATGGGTGGAACAACGGCAAAATCAGAATATGCAAAACAGAACCCAAAACGTGCCAACAGAATTTGTTGACCTTTCTGACAATCATGTTGGCGTTTGTTACAGGCAGTCATTGCTTTTGATGGCGAAACGTTCATTTGTAAGGGGAAACACAGGGTTTCAGTGTACACCACTATATTTGAACAATGAAAATGACGTAATCAATTCAACCCTTCAAACTGACATTTTTTAAACATTGTAATAATGAAAAAACTTTCTATTCATAAGTTTGTTTACAAAAAAATACATATTTGAAAATAAGAATTAAAAAGATCTAGTGTTGCGTTTCTAAAGTCGGTCAGTATATTATTTGAAAAATCCTAACTTATCCAATAAATGTCTGTTTTGCTCTAATATACGTATGCAAAGAGGGGCGAAAGATACCAGAGGAACATAAATCGAAAATAAACTGACTATGGCTAAAAATGAAAAACACATTAAAATTAGCGGCTTTGGAAGATTGAAATTACTTGCAGTTTTTTCAATTAAATTATTAAATAACCATATAAGAATTAGGTCAAGAAAAAACAAAAGCACCCGTTTCTTATAACATTTTTTTTAAATTGTTTTGATGGATAATTCACTATTTTAAAATGCAAAATACAAGATCTATCGATTTTGTTTTGTTTTCAGGCAGGCTGTAAGATCCTTTCATTTGTGAAAATCTACTTTAAATGTGCCAGTTTTACTTGGATGTTTTGTGAAGGCTTGTTTTTACATCGACTAATGAGTGACGCTTTTTCTCCTCCCAGATCACTTATACCTTTTTATATAGCCGGCTGGAGTAAGTACATTTTATTTCTAAGATTGTATCGAAATAATCATGCACAAGTTAATTCGTGTTATGTGTATATAAATTGAAAAACAAGTAGGTAGCAATGCATAGGAAAAATATATCATTTGTATGCTACTAGCATGATCAATGTTTAGATTATTTTAAAATAATATTCAGTGTACACATTGTCAATTTCAGCTGTACCTTTTACAACAACACTCATTTACGCAATTCTACGTGCCGTGCTTGCTAATGAAAGGTAAGAAATAATCCATAAATGTTAATAAGGGATTGTGTACGCTATCGGTGTTTTAATATTAAACGTATGAACATTTAAATCTTCTTTGATAAAGTCTTTGGATTTTCTGTAAAAATAATGGCTTGACTTGCCACAAGATTCTCTCTTTTTGAAAATGCAATGAAATCGGTTTTTTATCTGTAAACAACGTTTCTCTTTGATATATGACACATCTCTTGCATTCAATACGTTTGCTGTTTTGATAGTATTGCACCTTAAATATTTCGTTATACACAGGCAAACATAGTTGGTCATAATAGTTATCAAAGGTACCAGGCTTAATTTGATACACCATACGCACGTTTCGTCTACATGTGACTCATCAGTGACGGTCCAATAAAAAAATTAGAAAATTAAACAAAGTCATAAACGTAACTTATATATAGGAATACTTTTTGAAAAGCATCAACTATAGTTTTTTCGGAATGTATCAGAAATTAAATATTCTCTCGTCTTAGTATATCTCAATGCCTGATAATTTTCCCTTATTCAGAGTATTGAAGTAGTGGCAATTGATGTTCGTAGATGCTATATGTTGCAATAGTGATCAGAAGCTTTGTTTAATTTTTTGAAGCAAAATTTAGTTAAATTGCTAAAAAGTACCTTTGGTTTTCGTTCAAACTTGTAAAAAGATAGTTATATGTCAACCTTATGTTGTTGTTTATGTTGAAATGTATGTTGTGTTTGTAATGCAAAATCAACTAAAACAATTAAATGGGTTTGTTTGTGTTTTATTTCAGTTGTTGGTCAACTAGCTACGGACATTTCGAATGGATATTTGATGTACCAAATCTTATGTTTTTAGTTGTAAGTATCGATATTATTTTTTTCATTTTTCCAATTTTGATATTCTATAATAAATATATGGTTAAGCCCCATTATTTACTTGTATCTGTCAGTGTACCAAACACTACAGTTTTCATCCGGGCTATAAACATTATCCTATATTCATGGACAAGTGACACACAACATAAATGTCAAAATCACAATCGTTGCGGACGACACAAGTAGATCAGCGGATCATATTTATGCAAACACAAATAAGTCTTTATTTCGGTCCAGCTAATGACTGTCGTACAATCAAAATGTTAAGTTTGTCATTATTGATATCAGCCCGATCTAATTTAGCAAAACTAGTATAGAACTTGAAAATCGAAAAAACTATAATAAAGAGGCGAAAGATCGAAAAGGACAAAAAAATGGCATACCTCTAAGAGAAACTGACATGCCATGGTAAAACAATAAGAACGAAGACGAAAAGACAACACGTGCACAAAACACTACAAAGAAAACTATAGATTGAGCAACATAGAAATGTGAGCAGTTCTTTCTCTACTAGTGCTAGTGTTGTGTTACTGAGAGTAAGTGAAATTTAGATGACGATCAAATTGATGAGAAGAGAAGGGAACGTAAATGTTGTAACGGCAATCGGAGAAAATTCGTGGTCAATTGTGACACAGATATTCCATAACGGTCGACCAGCTCATGATAGCGTTTTATCAGTGCCTTTTAAATGAGAACTATGTAAAACTCAACATAGTAAGACCATATTTACAATGACAAATTACATTGAAAATACTTATATGTATATCAGTCTAATTGTCATCACGGTTTCATTTAATTTAGTTTTAACTTTTAACTTTTAACTTAATTTAAATACAAAGTACGAATAAAGTTAAGGCTCCTTCGTTAATACGAACGTTTATTAATCGATTTATGATGAGTATCTTAATTATCATAATGTTCTTCTATCTTGAACAGGTGAATCTAATATTTCTTTGTAACATTCTTCGGATACTACTCACACAGATGCAGTCTCACCCCAATGAACCCAGTAATTTCAGGTGGGTAGCTATTTATGAGTACAAACTGTGACTGCTGTGCAAATGAGAAAGTACCTAAATATTATAAAGTAATTAATCCAAAACTTTCCATCGATTATAGATATTTTTGAAGTTATCATCGTTATGCTATTAAGAGGAATAATTAAAACAAACATTATTTATGAGCCATTAAACACGTGCCTATATAATTTATAAATTTAGAATAGTTCAGTCAGATTGATTATCATTGAAAGATATGATGTTTCAAAACTATTTTCGTTATTCTGTGTGATGTCAAAGCTCTAAAACTAGACTTTCAGTATATTTATACATGATTCATAAACGAATTATTAAATAAAGGCAACAGTAGTATACCGCTGTTCAAAACTCATAAATCCATGGACAAAAAACAAAATCGGGGTAACAAACTAAAACCGAGAGAAACGCATTAAATAGCAGAGGAGAACAACGACACAACACTTAAATGTAACACACACAGAAGCGGACCAATCATTAGACAAAATCCCACGAGAATAACAAATAGATATTATATATTAAGGTAGTTCAGGGGTATAGAACAAAAATGACAGAATTTTCTTATACTTTGTGAAATTTAACTTTGAAGTATTGTAAATGAAAAAATGCCAAAAAAATTGGGGGTCACCGGCCATCTAAGAGATATTTTTACCTCTGAAAATGAGTGCAAATAGGTTATATGGAAATATAGGGAAAATGGACAAAAAAACAATTTGATTGAATTTTCAAAGCAAAATAAATGACAGAAGTTGCTCATTTTTTCATAAAGTAAAGCTTGATGTCTCTATTTTATAAAATTGAAATAAAATTGTGGGGTCACCGGCCATCCAAGAGATTTGTTGACCTATGAAAATGGATGCAAATAGGCTAAATATAGGGAAAACAGGCATAAAATATCTTTGATTGAATTTTAAGAGCAAAATAAATGACAGAAGTTGCCTATTTTTTCATACTGTAAAGCTTGATGTCTCTATTTTATAAAATTGAAATAAAATTTGGGGGTCACCGGCCATCCAAGAGATTTTTTGACCTCTGAAAATGAGTGCAAATAGGCTAAATATAGGGAAAACAGGCATAAAATATCTTTGATTGAATTTTAAGAGCAAAATAAATGACAGAAGTTGCCTATTTTTTCATACTGTAAAGCTTGATGTCTCTATTTTATAAAATTGAAATAAAATTTGGGGGTCACCGGCCATCCAAGAGATTTTTTGACCTCTGAAAATGAGTGCAAATAGGCTAAATATAGGGAAAACAGGCATAAAATATCTTTGATTGAATTTTAAGAGCAAAATAAATGACAGAAGTTGCTCATTTTTTTTCATACTGTAAAGCTTGATGTCTCTATTTTATTAAATTGAAATAAAATTTGCGGGTCATCCGCCATCCAAGAGATTTTTTTTAGCAAAATAAATGACAGAAGTTGTTCATTGTGCAACGAGGGGTTTACCTCTGCGGTTGTATAAAGCTGCGTCCTGCGGAGCATCTGGTTATTATTGTGCTTAATACACCATATTTGTGACAACATATGAAAAGTGTGAGCTGACAGTCTGCTAAGTTTTTATCCATAAGTCTCATTCTGACTTTCTATCTGAAAGGTTTTTATGTGTCAATATTTGTGTTTCAATATAAAAGGAAGATGTGGTATGATAATTGATTGTTACTGAGGCAACTCTCCGCAATAGACCAAAAGACACAGAAGTTAACAGCTACAGATCAAAAGCGGTTATTGCATAGTGAGCTGTAAAGGGCCCTTCAATTACTTATGAAAAACAATTCAAATGAGAAAACTGAAGGCATATTAATGTACAAATGATGAACAAAAAAAAAATATGTGACACAACAAAAGACAACCACTATCTGAATTACAGGTTCATGACTTGGGACAGGCACATACATAATGTTGTGGGGTAAATGTTTGAAGGTGACAACCCTTCTCCTTAACCTGGGACAGTGGTGTAAATTGGTACAACATAGAGGTTTTATCAATTTGTATTAATCATTTTTGAACTCTAAATCTAGCGAAAAGTAGATTATCACAGATAAATTTGCAGAATGAGTTGTATGCATAGTCGGGACCCTTATCTTGCAAACTTTATGGAGCAAGAAAAATGTGATGAGATTTGTATGTACATAAAGTCTGTCATAAAATTCAAGATTTCAGTATATTCGCATTTTACAATATTTTTTGTAACTGCTGTATTTAACATGTTATTTTTCTTTTCTACTGTAGGATAGAAAAGAAAAGTAAGTGGTTCAAATATACATGTATGCCTCTTGAGACTAAAATTACATGCAATAAAAATCAGCCCCCAAAAAAGCAAATTTTAATAACTACAGCTGTAGTATGCATTTTTAAATGTAAATACAATGTATGTGTTAGGGGCCTAAATTGACCCTGAATTATTTCAAGTGTTTTTGGCCTTAGACCTTTTAATACATAACGTACTATTAAATTATTACATGTAATATACTATGCCATTTGTAATTTCCTTTCTATTTAAAGTACATTTTAAACATATCGGAGGATTCAGAGGCAGCCCTGGGAAAAATTTGGTTAATAATATAGGGATTCACTGGAGCATGACCTGAGCGGGTCCCCTTTTAGGCAGTCAGTGAGCCCCTACTTATGAAAAATTCTGGATCCGCCACTGGGATTATTTATGCAACAAAAACATTCACGAGGTTTTAAATTGCAGGAAAATATCACCTCTTTATACAAGCCCTCCCCCTTTTTCATTCAAAAACCTACTAAACATGCTAAAAGGCACATACTCATACATTTTTATAATTTTGACTTTTGAATAATTATTAAACATTCTTAATCTACATGTCTGATACATGTACATCAAATTAGTCTTTAAAAACATTTTGTCTATAACATATATCTTTTAATTGCCATGAAACTTGGTCCGTAGGCTTTTAATTTAGTAAGCTCTGGTCACACAAAGTTGGTTAAGATCAGTTAGTTCCTACTATCCTATTAGATAGGAATATAGGTATTTATTATCCTTTGATTTTATCTTTATTTACAAAATAAAGACTTTAGTTTTCTCGTTTGAATTGTTTTACATTGTCTTACCGGGGCCTTTTATAGCTGACTATGTGGTATGGGCTTTGCTCATTGGTGAAGGCCGTTATGTGACCTATAGTTGTTAATGTTTGTGTCATTTTGGTCTTTTGTGGATAGTTGTCTCATTGGCAATCATACCACATCTTCTTTTTTATATCTTGTGTGAACATTACAATGCGCTCCACATGAAAATCAATTATATAATCATTTTTATAAATTTGATTTCATACCTTGAATTTTTTTTCATACACCTTTAAAAAATATGCCTTTAAATAAAGAGGAAGTATTTAAAGAGTTGAAATTATACTGTAACTTTTGGTCACGAATGGACCAGCTAAAAAAGGTTAAAAAATGTCTGAAACCATCAAGAGAATATGACACCCACTTAGTGCAGGTGTAATTTTTAAAAGTTTGCATTTAATGTCTTTAACATATTAAAGAAATGCACTTCGAAATAACTGTGTAGAGACCTAACAAGCTTTTAAATTTAGAAAAATATCATTTTATGACAAGACCGCTTTTCCTGTTTAGGTAGTAAAAGTTTTGTTTTCTCTCATGAAGATTCTGTAGGATCAAATACATTATAGGAGGGTATGGAAAAGATTTAAAGAATAGAGAATAATGCATGAAATGTTCACAATACATTTGTAAATATAAAAGAAAATAGACATACATGTAACAATGAAGAAAAACGGGTTGTTAAATTATAAGAAGTACAGAAAAATGGAAAAAAAAATAAATAGAGATAAATGGTATAAAGAATTAGATAGGAATGAAATGAAGGACCCTCAATCCAGACCATTGGTAAGAAAGGTAGTTTTGTGAAATGATTCATATTTAAAAATAATTTATACAGTCTAGATCCCGCTAACTTGTTTAACCCCACCACATTATTTATGTATGTGTCTGTCCCAAGTCAGGAGCCTGTAATTCAGTGGTTGTCATTTGTTTATGTGTAACATATTTGTTTTTCATTCATTTTTTTTAAACAAATAAGGCCGTTATTTTCTTGTTTGAATTGTTGTACATCATGTACATTGTCATATCTGGGCCTTTCATTGCTGACTATATATGCGGTATGGGCTTTGCTCATTGTTGAAGGCCGTACAGTGACCTATAGCTGTTAATGTCTGTGCCATTTTGGTCTCTTTTGGATACATTGAAGTTGTCTCATTGGCAATCATACCACATCTTTTTTATATAGATGGGTTTTGTTCTATTCTTACATGTCTAAATTTTAAGTCTGCATGCTTAACCAAAAATGTTATAATTGGAATCCTAGCAAAATAAACTGCATTCACATTCGAATACTCCAGGTTTACAACAAGAAAATTCTGTTTGCATATACATGTAATTGTATAAATCCCCTACTTTCATAAAATTTTATCATGACCTTTTCTCCCAGAAACCTCAATGGTCTGAACCCTATGCAGATGACATATTTCTCTGGTCCACAAATTTCCAAATCTATTACATGATAAAAGTACCATGAGCTATGCCTTTAGTTACATTCATAATTAATTTTCAGCCTGAAAAGGGGGGGGGGGGTCATTGTTTTGTTGTTGGACACGGATATTGTTTTGAAATTTATTTACGCTTAAAGGTTATTTTTCAGTGGTCGTGAATCGCTCTTTGAACTTGTATATTCAATTCATTAGTGCTTACTTGTCAGTTTAAATTTCCCCCTTTTCATGATTTGTTTACATCATCTTTCGCTAGTTTGTCGGACCTTTTCTAGTGTAAGACAAGGGTGAAACTGCTTCATAAGCTACCAAAATGAAGATCGTTATCTATAATTTCGATCTGCATTACAGTATTCATGAAAAGCAGTCCACGTGTTCGATAAATGTGAGTTATTCTCTTTTCATTCTTCTTCCTTCGTCAAAAACATGCTTCATATTTATTTTTAGAACGGAAGTACTATTTCAACAATGACAATTGTAAGAATAAATTTTATTAAGTTTTAAAATTGCATTTAAAAGTTATTCAACTCTTTCTCAATGCATTTGAATAAAACAGATTATTAAAATGATCATATTTTACTGTTATGGAAAATTACGACAATGTACATCACTTACGATATCAATGCGCAACTTTATGCGCAGACGGCGCGAAAATTTAAACCCCCGAACTACCTTAAACTCATTAATCTAATATATATTCCCAGTTCATTGGTTGGATTACCTTTTCTATATTTTTTTTAACATTAACTGTAATAATAATGACGACATATATATGCCTGCATCTACGACATTGGAACCATAATGAATGGTAGTCTCATTGAACAACTTTCCATACCTCCTGAATTTAAATTACTCTTTAAATATAAACTGAAGATCAATTGAAAGAATAAACTTGTAACGGAATTTGATGCGACTGTCATATAAGTGAGAAGATTAGCGCTATAAAACCAGGTCAATCCAACATTTTGTACATTTGAAAATGCCTGTACCAAGTCAGGAATATTACAGTTGTTGTCCGTTCGTTTGATTTGTTTTAGAATTTAGAATTTAGAATTTTTTGAAAAACTAAGGATTTTCTTATCCCAGGCATAGATTAACTTAGCCGTATTTAGCACAACTTTTTGGGAATTTTGAATCCTCAATGCTCTTCAACTTTGTACTTGTTTGGCTTTATAAATATTTTGATATGAGCGTCACTGATGAGTCTTATGTAGACGAAACGCGCGTCTGGCGTACTAAATTATAATCCTGGTACCTTTGATAACTATTATCCTTTGATTTTGCCATTTGATTAGGGACTTTCCGTTTTCAATTTTCCTCGGAGTTCAGTATTTTTGTGATTTTTTTTTTTTTTTTGTAAACATACAAGTACACATAATAGTTTCTCATTTAATTATCCTCTTTAACACGAACTAATTTTCAAACATACATGGTAATTTAACTAACTTTTACCTTTAGGAAAGCTTTATAACCTTTCTTTGGAATACTTTATATTTTTTTCACTTTTAGAAAAGCTTGAGATGCGATGTTTGCGTTATAGTTTGTTGCGACTTTGTAAAGGGGACATTTTTTCCTTTTGAAAAGCACTAAATGTGATGTTTGTATTAAACCCATTATTTCGAATACCGTTGGTAGTGACTACATATAAAGTCTTTAAGGAAAACTTGGAAGGCAATGTGTGTGTTTAAACCGTTGTTTGGTATAAAGTAGCCTGGAATTCAGTGGTTGTCGTTTGTTTGTGTGTTACATATTTGTTTTTCGTTCGATTCTTGTACATAATTTAGAACGTAAGTTTTCTCGCTTGAATTGTTTTACATTGTCATTTCGGGGCCTTCTATAGCTGACTATGCGGTAATGGATTTGCTCGTTGTTGAAGGCCGTACGATGACCTATAGTTGTTTATTTCTGTGTCATTTCGGTCTCTTGTGGAGAGTTGTCTCATTGGCAATCATACCACACCTTCTTTTTTTATATTGACTATATAAATAGTATCATACTTATTTTACTTTTATAAAAGCTTTAAAGGCAATGTTTGTGTTAATACCTTTGTTAGGAATACACGTGGTCTTGACTATATATAGAGTAGCATTCTTACTTTACTTTTAAAAAGGTTTTAAAGGCAATGTTTGTGTTATTACCTTTGTTTGGAAAAAAGTAAAATTACCAACCATACTCCGTGGAAAATTCATACTAAAAACGGAAAGTCCCTTATCAAATGGCAAAATTACAATCTCAAACACATCTAACAAATAGATAACAACTGTTATATTCCTGACTTGGTACAAGCATTTAAGAAAATGGTGGACTGAAGTTGGTTTTAAAGCTAGTTTAACCGTCGCATCAAATTCCATTAAATTAACAACGATGCGTGAACAAAACAAACATATGTAATAGATAAAAACTCAAATATACAGCAGTCAGTAAACATTGTGTTATAATCTTAATCACTAAAAAAAAATAAAAACAAATATGTAACAAAGAAGACAAATGGTATTGACTATATATTGAGTACATTCTTAATTTATTTTCAGAAAAGCTTTAAAGGCAATGTTTGTGTTAATACCTTTGTTTGGTATACAGTTGGTTGTGACCATTTATAGAGTTCCAATCACTGAACCAAGTGGTTTACAGTACGAACGATTTTCTATCGTTATTAACAATCTACAGGTAAGAAGATCTATAATGTTATGAATAAATATTCATTTTTTTGTTAAAGCGTGTATGATTAAAACCATAATTTGAGTGAAAATTTACGAAATTCTATACGCATCTACTGTTCTTTATACGTGTTTGTTATTGCTTTGGAAGTTTCAAATAAATGTGCTAGCTATGTAAATTTTGTTAACTAAAAATTGGTAAAGAAATTTTAGCTTGAAAATTTTAAGTTGATCTAATACTCATCTGAAATGTCCAAACATGAACATGTTGATCACTTTTCAAAGAATGTTATTTGATCAAATAATGTTAAGTTATTTTTAGACAGTTCAATATTAATTACAGTTGCACAAACAAAACATATACTGAACATTACAGCACAGTGACCTGTAATTATTATTATGTGCATCATTTCGTCTTTATGAACAGTTGTCTCAACATTTCCCATACCTATTTGGAACAGATCTTGAACGGGTCGTATTAGTATTGATTTACTAAAGAATGTTTATATATTGTTTAATCCTTGATCGATGTATCAATATAATTCGACTTTCAATGTCTTTTGATTGTCGTGTACAACAAAACTACTCACACAAAACATATCAGCTGATAGTAATAGCGGGAGGAAGTCCGCTGGTGTCAAAAATAAATATGTATGGAACGAGGTGACCAAAAATGTACATTTTTCTAATTGTGAAGAATCTTTTTTTTCTAGGGATTTCTTGTTGCACTGATATTTTGTTTCCTAAACAATGAAGTAAGTAAAACAATATAATTTTATTGAAATTAATCAATACGTACATGATAACGATAAAAAATACCATGTTCTTTTGATATATTGTATGTAAATATGATATACAGAAAAATAGAAAAAAAATCCAGGTAACCGTAATTACACTTACCAGTGTTCTACACTACACAACTACATACTCAATGGACAGTTGTTCTCTTTATTTACTCCTTTATATTGTCTCCCTTTCCTTTCCCATCAATCAGCTATAGTATCGTTTATTTTGTACAACCTTGAAGACAAATCAAATTACTAACAAAAGGAAAACCGATCCCGAATTCAAAGACGAACATCGACATAGATGTATTTGTGTTGATAGTATTGGTAATTGTCAATCTTTTGCTCTGCAATTATTACTTTTTGTTTCAAACAGTAACATATTATTTTGAGATATTAAAAGACTAGATTATTCATGTCGTATATTTGTGTGTCTGCTCCGGGCAAGAAACATCGTTAATGTTTTGTCATAATTTTGACACCTTTTTTACTATTCAATTATCAATTGTGTTTTACCTGCATTAAGAAGGCAGTATGTTTGATTCTAATTATATCTATTGACCAAATAAAACAATAAACAGTAAAGTGTTGTTGTCGCATTGATGTTTCCTAGTAAAAACGTTGATTCATAACATATCGTTAATAGAAGTGGGGTACCAAGCAGTTTTATTATAATGACTACTTCATGGAATTGCATGGTTTTCAATGCTCATCAACTTTGAATTGCTTTTGCTTTCATACTAAATTCATTACGACGTTACTTTGATAATTCTTGTACTCGCAGCGCACTTCAAGCGTTATGAATCAAGTATCTCGTATTTGTAATAATTTATTTTTTATTATCAAATATTAATTTAATTCGAAAGTGTATTTCGAGAATTCAAAAGAAACCAAATCTTGGTGTTTTTTTCACAAACATTATAGTATTTTTGTCGATTCGAAAGTACCATTTAACGAAAACAAGTTTCGTATTGGTTCTTTCTTCTTCGTTATTATATCAAAGAAGTATCTCGTTGAAAAACATTTTTGTATTCTTGATATCTTGATTGCAGGTATTTTCACACCTACGCCGGACATGGCGCCGACGAATTAGGGATCGTGGTATTTCACATTCTAGAAGTAAATTTAACTCTACGTCAGTTAATATGACTCTTACTTCGAGGGCAGAAGGTGACTTTGTTCATAGATCATTATGTGATAAAGTGGAGGAAAATGGTGGAGATCATTTAAGTCGGGACGCTAATGAACAAATTCCTTGTGAAAATTTCAAGGATGACAGTTTAGACAATTTATGTAACAGAGTCCTTCTAAGAAACAATGATATTTAAAATGATTCATGTCTTTTTTTTTTACTGTAAATGTTAGTGCCTTTTATGATTGTTGTTTGTCAAGAGTATTTAACATAATAAGGAATTTTTACACACAATAAATGTTTTATTAAATATTTTTAATGTCATAACCTCATTTTTAATTTCAAAAGACTTTTTGCATATAACCGACTTTTTGCATATAACCGACTTTTCACTCCGGATTACATATTATTTCGTCAAGTAACCCACTCTGCGGTAAGACATCCTGGTACAAGGTCAGTTCGGAACAACTAAAAGAACTGAATATCAAACATATGATCAGTTAAAATTCAGGGAAAAGTTTTTGTTTTCCGATTAGTTTGTAATGTAAAAATTATCCCAAACAGTTGTACCGATTGTGCTTGATTTTAATTTTTTAAGTTGCTCATTCAAGACGGAGTAACAGGAAGGCCAACAAAAGAGTAGGTTACCTGTCGCAAAATTTTAAACTCGGGAGTAAATAGTCGGTTATATGAAAATGGTCTATTAGAATCCGGGATTTCACTAACAACACGAACAACAAGATGTATCATGCGGCTTTCATTTTTTAATCTACTCTTAAAAGAAATACGCGTATGGGTACAATGGAGTAAGACAGTGTTCTCGGACAGTAGCATGTAGTATAATAAACTAATTTTAGTAGGAGAAGATGGTTTTTTCATGCTATACTTTTGTTATGGAAGTCTGAATCAACATATACATTTTGAAAAAAAAAATAACTTGAACGATTTTGGTTTCACATACTATAATGATTTTAAAATAGACATAATACTGTACAGAACAAATCGTCATTCAATGACAATCCATGGATGACATTATTTTAAAAACAGGAAATAAACAGTGCATGGAAAGATTCCCATTGGAAAATTAATGTTGTTTTTTTTCAGTTTCATAAACAAATTTCTTTAAACATTGTACTCTTTAATTCAGCGCGAGAGAAAATCTTGAAGAGAAAAATAAAATATTTTTCAAAAAAAGTAATTGAAATTCCATTATTATATTCCGTTTTAAATTCGATAAATACTTGGGTTGTAATAATGAATTTTAACATAAATCTAACTACTTACATGACACATTGTAATATTGTTTAGATCCAATGGCAAATCTTGATTTCACTTAGAATTTGAATTTAACATGAATGGGTATAGTTATAATACATAAATGCAACAGTAGTATAATGCTGTTCAAAAGTCATAAATCAATGGTGAGAAAAAAATGTGGGTTACAGACTACACTTCTTTTTGGCATATTTGTTTATATATTTAATATTTGTGAATTCTTTTTGAAATCTTACTTATTAAAGGCATATTAATATTCTGTAAGTGTGCGAAAAGTTCAATTGTACTTCTCTATACCTTGCCTTTATAGCAGAAGAATATTAAAACCATCAATCAAGTTATTTTGGATTAAGTTAAAGACCTATCACAACCAGCTAATTGTTGAACGTCAAGCTGTCAAAAAAACAGAACATCGTCTGCAAACAGTTAATACCTGCATACGGGGTATATATCTCCCAATTGATACGATATTCCCGTGTTTGCATTTCCTATCATGATTTTCTTGATAGAGGTTTGCTGCTCACAAGGAAGCTATTAAACCAAGAGTTCCAAATGGTGAAGTTCAAATCATCCCTTCGTAAATTTTACGGACGCCATCACGAGTTGGTTGACCGTTATGGAATAACCGTTTCACAAATGATATCGGATATGTTCCTTACGTCGTAACTACAATCCCCTTCCCTTTCATGAATATGACCTACCGAATTAGACTATTTACCGGATTTGTAATCACTTAAGCAACACGACGGGTGCCACATGTGGAGCAGGATCTGCTTACCCTTCCGGAGCACCTGAGATCACCCCTAGTTTTTGGTGGGGTTCGTGTTGTTTATTCTTTAGTTTTTTATGTTGTGTCGTGTGTACTATTGTTTTTCTGTTTGTCTTTTTTATTTTTAGCCATGGCGTTGTCAGTTTGTTTTAGATTTATGAGTTTGACTGTCCCTTTGGTATCTTTCGTCCCTCTTTTAATACTAGTATGGAGATTTTTTTCAGGAAGAGGAAGAAAATCAATCTTTTTCACCAGTCCAGTATTCAGCACTTCTGTGTTGACTTGAGTTATCATTGATATGTTCATAATTATAAATTAACTGTTAACAAAACTTTGAATTTTTGAAAAACTAAGGCTTTTCTACCTCAGCAAAAAATTACCTTAGTTGTATTTGGCAAAACTTTTGTGAATTTTTGGTCCTCAATGCTCTTCAACTTTGTACTCTATTTGGCCTTTTAAACATTTTTTGATTCAAGCGTCACTGATGAGTCTTTTTTAGACGAAGCGAGCGTCTGGCGTAAATATAAAATGTTGATCCTGGTATCTATGATGAGTTTATTTGCAACCACTGGTGGAGATTTATTTCCCCGAGGGTATCACCAGCCAAGTAGTCAGCACTTCTGTGTTTACTTGAGTTATCATTGATATGTTCATAATTATAAATTAACTGTTAACAAAACTTTGAATTTTTGAAAAATTAAGGCTTTCCTATCTAAGGAATAGATTACCTAAGTTGTATTTGGCAAAACGTTTTTGAATTGTTGGTCCTCAATGCTCTTCATCTTTATACTCTATTTGGCCTTTCAAACATTTTTTGATTCGAGCGTCACTGATGAGTCTTTTTAAGAAGAAACGTGCGTCTGACGTAAATATAAATTTTTGGTATCTATGATGAGTTTATTTATTATCAGTAAAACATGTTCCTTATTTTTTCGAATCATATCATAGTATGATGTGTTATATGCACTCTAAGTGCCCACTGTATAACTAGTGTTGATTATTAAATATACGAAGGCAATAGTGAGTAGTGATCAGTTCTTTTTAATTGATAAAAAATGTGATTGCGTAAAAATCAGCATGTAATATTTATTGCAATGCATACATAATTAAAAATCATACAATTCACTTTTGGGAACATATATAAACTAATCATGATCCAGGTTTCTCGAAAAGTGGTCAAAGTGTTTAAACCAGATTTTACACAAATGAATATATTCGAAAAAAAATAGGAAACATATTGTGTAACAGTTCTGGCATCCAAACATTTTCAGAAATAACAAATATTTGTCGAGTTATGTGCTTGTGTGAATTTGGAAAACTGCAAGATTTAACAATTAGTAATTATCATAAATAAAACTGCTCTTTTGTTCAAAGCTTTCAATTGGTTTTTTTTAACATTTCATTCTATTAAATAATCTCAGGCATTTAATAAAATGCCTTTCGATTTTTCCAGCTGTTTTGTAAAAGGCCCAAGAAAATAAGTCATTATTTAAAGTGCCTGAATCCTCAAGGCATTGTAGAAAATGCCTAAAGTTTTAAGGTATTTTACAAAATGCCTAAATTCAGAAAATGCCTGTAACATATATAGATCTATTATCCAAAATAAACAAAAACAACTTTGACTAAATAAACGCCTTCATAGTCTGTCAGGACCAACCAGGAACAGGTAAGTATACAACAAAAAATGATACAATCGATCAAAGCACTCTAGAAATCTGTCAGTTGATGGTACGTGCGCAACCCCATCTCAAGTATGTGCGCATTAACAATAGAGGATTTGTCTTTAAGGGGATTTCTGGTGTTGTTTCTAAAGTAATAGTAAAAATTTATATTCAATCATTGTGTACGATATCCATTCTCGAATTTTTTCACATAAAAAGTTGTTTTCATTTGAAACTTCTCAACAGATTTATTATCAGAAAAATTAAATATATTGATCGCATATGAATAAGATACATGTAATGTAACTAAATAAAAAGATATATTTAATTCCGCCACATTCTGTTTGTATGTGCCTGTCCCAAGTCAGGAGCCTGTAAATCAGTCGTTGCCGTTTGTTTATGTGTTGCATATTTGGTTTTTTTTGTTCTATTTTTACATAAATTAGGCCGTTAGTTTTCTCTTTTGAATTGTTTTACATTTTCATTTCGGGGCCTTTTATAGCTGACTATACGGTATGGCCTTTGCTCATTGTTGAAGGCCGTATGGTGACCTATAGTTGTTGATTTCTGTGTTATTTTTGTCCCTTGTGGAGATTTGTCTCATTGGCAATCATCCAACATCTTCCTTTTTTCATTTACCCATTTACTGTAGTATGGTGTTTATCCTTATTTTCTACAGAAGTATCGCGACGATGATACTCATGTGGGTTAAAATAATGACCCTTCTAGAGCAGAGCAGTGTTGTTAAAATAATGAACCTTCTAGAGCAGCGAGTGTTGTTAAAATAATGTCCCTTCTAGAGCAGCGCAGTGTTGTCTGTCTGTTCATCTGCTTTATTGACTCATGTGGGTTAAAATAATGACCCTTCTAGAGCAGAGCAGTGTTGTTTGTCTATTCATCTGCTTTATTGATCATTGTGGGTAAAAATAACGACCCTTCTAGAGCAGAGCAGTGTTGTCTGTCTGTTCATCTGCTTTATTGATCATTGTGGGTTAAAATAATGACCCTTCTAGAGCAGCGCAGTGTTGTTTTTCTGTTCATCTGCTTTATTGATCATTGTGGTTTCTATTTTTCTCCCACCTCAGGTGTTTGCTTCCATGGTACCATTAAGCTCTTTTCTAAAGCATAAAGGAGGCTCAAGGGTATAAATTTCGGATGAATTCTAAAATATAGATGCCATTGAAAAAGCTCAAAATTATCTCCCTTTTGTGCAAAAATGCCATTTTTTTGGCATTAGAATTGAAATATCTTTTTTTTAACTCATCGGTGATCTATATTTTTTATTATTATTTTCAAATTAGCTGTACTTGAACTAAACTATTGTAAAATTTGAGCGATTTCTGTAATTAAGTTCTTTTGTATTTCGATATTACCTCTATTTCTCCTATTAGTTCAACAAATAAAGGTACTTTTACAAAAATGCATGCTTCTTTTGAAGGCAGATTGTGAGCGTAAATGAACGGTGACCCCATTTTTTAATTTTGTTTTTCTATTCAGTATAAGATAAAGTTCAATTATAGAAAAATATAGCGAAATCCTATATTAAATAAAAAATTCGATTTCGACCCGCGAGCCCCCTTAAGGAGAAAAACAATATGCTTAAGATTATTCCGAATTGCAGAAATGTATGACCTATTCATCTCATTCTATACCAATGGAAAACTATATTATATATCTATGATTGGTAAATACCTACCGGTTTGCCAACAAATATGTTGTTTTCAATATTGAGGCGCACTTATCAACAAAAATACCAATTTCAAAGATAAATCAAAATGGAGGAGTCCAAAAAAAATGACAAAACCAATATTCAACTTTATCAACCTACGAATTATCTGTCACATTTCTGACTTAAAACAGGGATCTTCTGAAGCAAAATGGTTGATTAAACCTGAAGATAGAATTTATATTAATAGTATTTCAGTTTTGTAAGTTAGTGTTTAATTCCATCAATTATAGTGTGACGGTGTATGTGGAATCCTTGTGGAGAAATTTGCTTATTTGTATGATTATATGTTAATGTTTGCCTTATTTATTATTTGTGATTTATTATCTGTTAACAAATTATCATGTATTATCATTGTCTAATGATAACGATTAATTCTTGTACTTTTTATATTACTTATGTGTGTACACGTTTCAATTGATGACAATATGATTGCTTAAAAGATATCTAACAATTCAGCAATATAGTTAACTGATTATCGTTTCATGTTTAATTCAATTTTGTTCGTCTACGTTATTATCTAATTATCTAACCTTTTAAGTACGTCAATTGGGTTTCGTCTAAAATTAATTGCATTTTGTAGATTTAATTTACTTTATGAATAAGAACTGAAATTTAAAAAAATACAACGCTCATGATCTTGAAATTATTCTCTGTTTCAATGGCGTTTTTTAAAAAGTATTGCATTAGGAAACGAACAAAAATTCACACAGAGAAATTACATTTTGTTATTCTTCAACCAAACAACAGATTAAAACAACATTCCTAAAACTGTCTTTTAGTACACGTGATTCCTTTATATCTGCTATAAATGTCAACTTCAGATGAATCAGTAGCAGGCTATGTAAAAATTCCAAAAAGGAAGAAAAGGTGGTACATTAGAGGCGACATAAGGATACCATTGTTTAAATCTCATATATATATAAATCAGGGGAACAAATTAAAGAATGAACTCTGGAAGGAGAATGAACGAGTCCGGTATAATTGTAAATGCGATGTTAATAAACAAGAGAACAGCTGGACAACTATAGATCTAACCTACAGTCATAGTCACTACGATGACCACTCATACGTTTTCTGTTCTAACTCGCCATTGTGATTTAAAGTTGGTCATTTTGATAAATTTACCGTTGACAAAAAAATATTTTTTTTAGAAAATCTAAGTATTTCTTATCCCAGGAATACCTTTGCCGTATTTGGCTATATTTGTTATTCTCGAGGGATTTTGTCTGATGCTTGGTCCGTTTCTGTGTGTGTTACATTGTAGTGTTGTGTCGTTGCTCTCCTCCTATATTTGATGCGTTTCCCTAAGTTTTAATTTGTTACCCCGATTTTGTTTTTTGTCCATGGATTTATGAGTTTGAACAGCGGTGTACTACTGTTGCCTTTATTTAGCACAACTTTCCTGGAATTTTGGGTCCTTAATGCTCTTACACATTGTGCTTGATTGGCTTTACAACTATTTTGATTTGAACGTCACTGATAAATAAAGGCAACAGTAGTATACCGCTGTTCAAACTCATAAATATATGGACAAAAAACAAAATCGGGGTAACAAACTAAAACTATAAGTCTTATGTAGACGAAACACGCGTCTGACGTATGAAATTATGATCCTGGTACCTTTGATAACTAATAACACCACTGGGTCGATGGCACTGCTGGTGGACGTTTCGTCCCTGAGGGTATCAACAGCCCAGTAGTCAGCACTTCAGTGTTGACATGAATATCAAATATATAGTAATTTTGATAAATTTACATTTGAAAAAAAAATGTTTAGAACACAAAAAAATTCTTATCCCAGGAATGAATTACTTTTGCCATACTTTGCACAACTTTTTGGAATTTTGGGTCCTAAGTGTTCTTCAACTTTGAGCTTGTTTGGCTTTACAACTATTTGAGCGTCACTGATGATTCTTATATAGACAAAACGCGCGTCTGGTGTATTGAATTATAATCCTGGTATCTTTGATAATTATTGCCACACATACACTGAATAAGATACACATAATGTTGGTAGCCTTGCAAAATATGGTGAATTTTGTAACAGTCATTTGAAAGTTTACGAGTCAAATATCGCGTTTTCTCATAAACCTTGCAAGGTCCTGCTGACTAAAAGCCTTGTTTAGAAAAACAAATCTAAAAGGCTTCTGATCCCACAGTGAACCAGTAGGGGAAACTTATATTAAAAAGACCATTGACAGTGTAAGGTTTCTCTCTTTAAACAGCTTGAAAATCGGATTTTGAAAAAAGCAGAAAGCAGTGGTTAGTGCAGAGTAGAAGGCGGATAGGTACTGGAACTACCGGGGAATTTCAGAAAGCATACCATAAAGTTTCGTAACAACCAGAATTTAGGCGTGATATAATTTTGTCTCAGCAATAATATCAAGCAAGCCCTTTTTGATATTTACTGTATCAGTATTAATAATATCAAGCGAGCCCACAAGGGCGGGTTGATGAAGTTAGTATTAAAATATTAACATGATTAAATGGCATAATTAAATGATAAGCACAATATAATTAAATGATAAGCAAAATATATATTGAATAATTGATGTTTTGTTTTTAATACTGACTTGATCAGCAATAATATCAAGCGAGCCCTTTTTGATATTTACTGTATCAGTATTAATAATATCAAGTGAGCCCACAAGGGCGGGTTGATGAAGTTAGTATTAAAATATTAACATGATTAAATGGCATAATGATTATTTTTATTTTTATCGTATTGTTTTAGCAATTGTTTTTATGTTGAGATATGAATTAAACTGAAATTGTCATCAAAACTATTTTTACGCGTACAATCATTTTGATAAATGTGAACTTTATGCACAATATTTTAAAAATAAACACTTTATTTACAAACCAGATTTGGATGGCATCGACTATTACACATTTGTCCTGTTTTTTTACATGTATATCTATTAAATTCATATTTGTTTTTACCACAATATCAACATTTAAAAAACCTTGTCCTCCATATCCAATCATATTTTACGGCACGTCTCAGAGAAATAGAGTTTTCAGCACAAACATCTGAAGGTACCTATGAAGGGAAATCAGCAACCTCAAACTGATTTCTTATATTAAAGATCCGAGCAGGAGTCCATTGCCATATGGCAAGGATCTCCCTTTCCTGGAACCACTTGTGGAATTGGTTTGAGATATATGTTGTTTTATAGCGTTTTTGAGCATACGTTTTCTTCAACCCAAGCAACACCTGTGCCTGTGCCTGTGCCGAGCTTATTTGTTAGTAGCATAATGAGGTTCAACACTTGGATAAAATATAAAGGAAAAAACTCATCACTTAAGAATCAAATAGTAGATCAGGAATGAAAACTGCATGTTTACTTAAACTTTCAAGGAATAAGAAAAAAATGATAATGTGTCTATGTTAATTTGTTTCATCATCTTTGGAGCTTTTAATTATTGATAATCACTGAAATATTATTAGGGAATTTGTAGAATACTAATTAAAATTATCAGTGATTATGTGAAATCACTGGTAATTTTCAGGGAATCTGTATAATCACTAATGATTTTAGTGATTCTACATAATCCCTGAAAAATCAGGGATTCTACATAATCACTGATTATACAAATTCACTGTAACATATATATAGGAAACATTACTTCCCAACGCTCGTTTGTTTGGTAATTTGAAGACATGCTCACTATAATCCCAAAGAGAATATTCCATTTATTATAAGATTCGTACATAGGCAGAATCAAATACACGGAGTAATTGGATTTCATTTGCTATTCCTCCAAATGAACCTTCCACAAAAAATGATTGATAACGTATTGATCAATTTAATTCAATTTCTGCAGAAACAATGTATGTGGACTTCAGCTTTAATTATTAACAAATATATGTTACAATGATAACATTTCCCAGCAGTCATAAACGTACAAATATATTGCATATACAATCGGATTCGATGAATTATCTGTTCGTTTCGCAGGTCATGCACTCAAATCCACAAACATGACATAAGTACACTGGTGTGAGGAAGCACTTAGTCAATCATAATTCATTTCGTATTCTGGCGACAGTTTTAGACACAAGGGTAACAACAAAAGCAAGTTTAACCCTTTATGTATAAACAATTATGTTGGTTTGTATTTGAAAATAAATATTTTCAAAGTTTGCATGCATTTGTTCTTAATTATGCAGATATTAACAAATTGTCGGTACAAAGCCTACTGAACAATGAGGTGTGGTATGATCTGGTGTCATCCATGATAAATAACAAGCTATATAAAACCCCGGAATGTTTATAGGTGAAAACAATATATGGATAACACCAATGACCAACAACAATAAACGGAAAACCAAACATGGCAAGCAGCAACCTACGCAATCTATTGGATTACAGGCGCCTGGCTAAGGATAGGCACATAAAGAATGAAAACAAATATAAGTACTAAGCACAAAAACAACTTTTGGAGGTATGAGGTTTATGTTAGAAAAACTTCGTTTACTTTCAACGTAACGTCTATTTGTGTATGGGGACATACAAGTTTTTTTCTATGATTGATATAGAGTTTAGATGTTTTAAGCATTAAATAAGAGTTATAATTTAAAAGTGTTTCGCTAAAACATGCGAATTAATAATGACCAACAATATGAAGTCCGGTCATTATGCATATTGTCTCATTTAATTCTGTCTCAAAAACGTACATTATTTAGTAAATTATTGCTCTTTGTCCTTATTGTTTTTAAAAGTAAAGTGTTCATCATATTTTCGTTTCAACATTTATTAAATACCAAAAATGTCATGATTCTAATTTATCATTGAGATTGCAGTCAATTATTTTTAGTATGTAATATGTAGACATAAATTAGTTTTATTATTTGTACGAATACTTTTCCAATATTAATTTTTAATATATCAACATTTCATCTGTACAACAGTATAAGGAGAGAAGTTGTATTTTGCTGTTAGTTTTATACAGTAATCATGTGTGAGCAATAAAGAGTATGGCTATTATGCCCTTCTCCACCTTGCAATATGATTATTAGATTTGACTTGTTTGAAATCCCTTCATACTAAGGTACATGTAAGTGATATAATTCTTTTATATGAAAGATCAGTGAAAATGTCATATGTGTTGTAGTTAAAATAATATAAATAATATTTAGTTTACCTAAGTATTCACACCCAAAATTCATCATAGAAATAAACTTGTAGTCCCCATAAAGTTTTTGACGTATCGTTGAAAAGTAAGGACGTAATGGCGGGTCAAATATTGTCGTAGGTCCAAATTGAAAGATGTTTTTTCTGAGATGTCTGCAATTTCTTGCCATAATTATGAAATAAAATATTTTTTTCATTGAAATCACTGTTTTAAGACAAGTATGAATTTCTGCACACAAGAACCTCTAGCTATACAGGAACATTGACACTTTTTAGGAATCTTTTGTTCATAATGCTTCAACTTTGTACTTTATTTTTCCTTGTTTGATTCGGGGGTCACTGCTGAGTCTTTTGTAGACGAAACGCGCGTGAAATACAAAATTGCAGTCCTAGTATCTATGATGAGTTTATTTATATGAAATAATACGGAAATTTGGAGGATGTGAAACATATTTTACCTTAGACTTTGTGGACCTATGAAATTCCCCTTTCCGCAATGACCAAAAAACAATACCTTAACGTTCTAATTTCATCTGTACGACACTACCTGATGGAACTATATAATGGTTTACAACATGAAAACACATAAAAAAAAAAGTAAAATCACAAAAATACTGAACTTAGAGGAAAATCAATTCGGAGAGTCCATAATCACATCGCAAATTCAAATAAAAAACTCATCAAAAACGAATGGACAAGACATAATACAATGTAAAGATTACTCCTTGGATTGACCACTACGAGTCAGCTGTAGCCTTAATACATGCATATGCATAGGTACATATGTTCATGTAACAAATAATATCTGGAAATTTCATCACGATTTCAATTGAACATATGTTTATCTTTTTCTAATTAGCATCATTTCATAGTCAATTCATCGTTCTTCCTGAATCAGAAGTTTTCTCTGCGTATTATCTCTCCTTAAGCAACGTTCTCTTCCTCTATAATAATGGTAATAAAAAATTATCTCTTCCTCTATAATAATGGTAATAAATTGAGAAAGGTAAAATGAAAGTCGTTCATATAATAAACGGGATAAAATAGCCTTAAAACAATATATTGTATCATGAACATCAGAAATCATGTTTAGGCAACAATTTAAAATTGCAGACTATATATGCAGTTCATCTAAACATGCTCTCTGATTATCAAATCAATTCGGTTAACGGAAATGTGAAACAAAAAAAAATTATTGTTTCGCCCATGTTGATTAGTTACTAGAATTTACACCTTTTTTTGCCGTGGCATTGTCAGTTCGTTTTCGACTGATGAGTTTGCTAATCTCTAGTGTATCTTTAACCTTTATTTTAGATTAACTCAGCAGGTAGCAAGTTTAAAAAGTTAAATAAATGTTTGCATATGCTGATTCGGGCTATTCCCTAGAGCTTCTATTATTTTTATGTTAGTTATATCAACATTTCAGTAAGTGAGAAATTTGAATGTATTTTTCTAACATGATATGAAATGACACCAGTTTAAAAGCAGCGAGATGTCGGCAATGTGTAAACGCTTTTATTTATAGCGCTCAGCTAATTCTTTAAGAAAAGTACTTCCTAACAGCTAATTTAATTGTTAGTTTTTGTAATAGCTTTGCACGTCTGACTATGTCTTCTGGGAACAAAATATCTTCTTGCTGTTCCATAATTCAGTTATTTACAATCATTGTCGTCGTAGTTCCAGACATATATCTACAATGATTTACAATAACTTTTTTTATGTAAATCACAATGTATGTCCTAAATTAAACAGATATTTTGTCTATTTCAATTACCGGTTAAAGTGCCACATTCTAGTTTACAGTTGCTGTCGGAAGCATTTTTGGTAAAATACTTTCGAGTCGTACAGCTTTTATATATGACTGTTTTATTGCTGATTAATCAATGCATATGCAGGACCTACAGAAATATAACAATACATTCAAATGTATTTTTTAACAAAGTAGGGCGACTGGGATGAATGGGCGGAATGTTATTGCGAGGTTCTAGAAAGTGCAGAATACGTTGCACATTTAGCATATTAAGTAGTATTTTAAACGTCTCAACCACGACCGGATCGTCGACTGTGTATTTATATGTTCCTGAAAAATTGAAAACAACACGTTTAATAATTTAATGTGTCCGAAGCGCTTTTCTGGATATACCTTTATCAGGAACGCTCAAAGCCAAACATTTGTAATCCGAGGATGTATAAGTACCGAAACCGTTGAAGAACTATATGTCAAAAATACCTAAAATACATAGCCAAATTCATCTAAAGCAAACTTTGCCTGAGAGAGTTGAAACCTTAGTTTCTTAAAAATTTCAAAGTCTAACGGTCGCAGCAATAATTTAAAAGAATCCGTTTTACTTCTGAGAGGAATAAGTCAAGAGGATGAGTGAATCTCATATTGAAATTTGTATTCTAACAAAAATGATTAATTACTGAGAAATACTTTTACATTCTTGCAAGATTTATTCTACTTCACTGTTTCACAATTGTTTATAAACATCTGTTATGCATTTTCTGATTGAAACACCAGTTGAAATCTAATCATTTACCTGTTAAATAACATACTTACAATTTTCACTTCAAGATTGGTTTTCACACGGTAAACACAAAGTTCTTTTTATATAAAATGTATTTATTTTCGAGTTAAAGCGTCTATCAACGATTTCGTTATATTTTAGAGAACGTCGAAAGGTATTGTTGGCTGCTATGCCAGTTGCACACTAAAAAAAACGGTCTCAGTTGGTAATTATTTGTTAATTCTTCAAATTATCTAGTGGAATAACGCTAAAGTTATTGTCATGCAGTTTTTTTCTGATTTGTTCAGTGGATTTTTTCATCAGGACCAGGTCTTACACTAAGACGACAGGTATTATCTTTGTTAATTTTAGTAAGCATACAAAAAATGTTGAAAAACAAAAAGTATATGTTATCTCTTTATTTATTCTGACATATACTGGGTTTAACTTGCATAAAAAAACTAGTAACCCTTCATTTGAACTCTGGTGAAACTCTCATTGGTGATCACACCACATGTAACTTTTTTACAATATAAGATTATTTTTTAGTTTTTGTTTTATGTATATTTCAAATTGGTATATGGGATCAAATTCAATTAGATTGAAATCCTAAAACAAAAAAGGAAGCTATCACTCGAGCACACTTTCTGAAACTGTTAAAACAAATATCCATCTTAAGCACTTGAAAATTTTTAATCACACGACACTGGATGAATGCATAATATGCCTGTACCAAGTAAGGAATATAATAATCACTCACAACTAGCTGTATGTGTTTGGTACTTTTGATTTTGCCATTTGAGCAGAGAATTTTTGTTTGGAATTTTCCTCGGAGTTCGATATTTATGCTATTTTACTTTTTACGTTCTTTAATTTTTCATATCACTCAATATTTCGTTTAATCTCTCTGCAAAGAAAATGGATCTATTTCATTACAGTTGTATTGCTTCCGTATAGAACTGCATGAAACATTATTTTCCAAGACAACTCGCAGTTCTTTATTTTCTTCCTGCAACGTCGAAATCTTATAAATTGTGAAAAAAAATGTTAACTTAAAAATTTAAAGCTTCCTTAAAATGAAACATGTAAAACTTACTACATTTATGAAAAACCAAACACCAGAAGTAATCTATAGTTAAGAATCAAATTGATGTTTTGAACATTTTTATTTTTATACATTACGGTTTTGTAACAGAAGATGACAAATCGGACGACCAAAGCTATATGTTGTTTACTGTAAGACAATTTATTATCCCTTCTAAAGTACGGAGGTCCCGGTATAAATCATCTGTTCTGTTTTCTAATTTAAATTGAACATATTTATCATACTTTGAAATACTTAAGATTGATTTAGTGAGAATGTCCACGTGCATGCAAAGTTTTGATTTCAAAATCTTTTTTAATTTTTGTATTCTTATTGACAAAACTCTAGCAGTTTAAATGACTCTGTTCGTGTCTTTTCTGAACAAGTGACAGATATATTAATGAAAAGACGATTTCTATGGATGATTTTTAAGGTTTTTTTTCTTTCTTATTCAAGTTAACTGTCTCGTTAATCTTTTGGTTCCAATTAGATTCCTTGACATTGCTTAAACTCAACACAATTTTAAAAGTGTTGTAGAAAAATAAATACGAAAGTGACCCATTAAAGCAATTAAGCAAAACTTTACTTGAACTTGTATATTCTTACAAAACTTATTTGAAAAGTTTCTTGCAAATATTTGTTTTAACTGTAAAAATGTATGAAGTGGTAATCCTCTTATATTCGCGTAGACTATTTTTTTTTTTTTTTTATGTTTTGAGTTTTAGCTATTTGCTCTATTTCTTCTGGAACTATCTAGTTATATTGTGCTACCTTCATGTATATAGAGCGTATTATTTTACACTTGATCTTCCCTTCGTCATCGCCTACTCTTCGGTAGAGAATATAATCCGTTCAGGGGGAAATGTAGAAAGAAAAAGAAATTTACTGCTTTTCTTCGCTTTCATCTCAAATTAATAATGAGTTTACTATGACCGAATGGTTTATTTTAGTTTAGAAGTTTAGAGACTTTTATTACTATATATTTAGAAAAAAACAGTGAAAGTATAATATTGGTTGAAATATACTGTGTAGAATTTAGAATTACATTTAATCTTTTAAATATTTGTAATTATTGTTCACATGGTGAAAACATTTATCTACATTGACGATGGAGGATTTAGCAAATAGCAAACGAATTAAGATCTAATGACCTAATTTCGTGCTGAGAAACGTCGATATATCGTGAAGCTTTCTTTATTAAGATCTAGCATAGTTATAGGAACTAATGTTTTAATAATGAACTGATGTCCGGTGGCTTATAGATACATTTATTTTTTAGAAGTTATTTCACAATAATATCAGTAATATTTATCTTATGTTGTACCATGGTACTTTCTTCTCGAAATGTTATTTCATTTTAAAGGACCGAGAGGTTGTCTTGAAACTGGAAACTTACGGAATCAGGAAACATTTTTGTTGAGACTCTTTGAAGTAAATGCAACTATATTTCGCAATACAACATGCATTGTTACAAACCTAGATAAATTTGACCTGTAAAATACATTTGAATTATTTATATCCAAGTATTTTGCTAATTGATCATTATCAAAATGTTCATTAAAAAATTTTAAATTTTAAGTAATTAAAGTTGACGTTAGACGGATTTAGATACTTTTTATGTCTTTTTTGTTTGTTATTTTAGCTCTTCAATTGTTTCGGTAATTATTAATTCTTGGTTTTCAAATACTCGGTTGTTAGCGTTCTCGATGAAGTTAAATTTATAAAAGCATGTCAGACACATAAAATGTATGACGTGTTATTTTCATTTATACAGGTCTCTGCGTCCCATTTATCATTATGTAGTGTGTCCCAAACCTAGAAGATGCATAATTAAGGATAACAGAAATTAGATAACATCCAACACTAGTGCTTCACTTTCAAAACCTTTAAGTTTAGTTGGGAAAAAATCATGTTTGTCTAATGGAGGAGGTCATTATTTAGGTTTTTGAAATTGCAAATATAGTCCTTCTTCAGTAACTGCTACTGGTCTTTTGTTAATGTATGTATCATTGCCATTTTGCTTAGTTTCATTTTTTACCGGACTCGGACTTCTTTTTAACTAAGTTATACTGTGCTACGTGATTTTTATTCTACATTGGCTAGATGCATAGGGGGAGGGTCGAGATCTAATAAAACATATTTAATCCCGCCACATTTTTGCGCCTGCCTCACGTCTAAAGCCTGTGACTTTTGTTAGTCTTGTGTGTTTTTTAGTTTTAATTCATTAAAATGTTTTGGAGTTTTGTATGACGTCCATTTTTATGGAACTAGTACACAAATGTTTTAGGGGCCAGCTGAGGACCACCTCCGGGTACGGGATTTTCTCGCTTCGTTGAAGGCCCTTTGGTAGTATTCGGCTGTTGTCGTCTCTGTGATCGGGTGGTTGTCTCTTTGACACATTCTCAATGTATTATGTCTTTTAAGTTCTATTGATAAATAAATTGACAATTTTTAGATTTTATTTGAGGTAAACTATAGTTATGAGCCAATTTCTTTCCAAACAGATAGTTTATCTGTATTATAATAATACTATAAGACAGCTTGTTGAAAAAAAACCTTTTTATGGATAAAGCCTTGGTTGATATCTAAAAATGTAGATGAAATAATTAAAAGTGAGGATATTTTAAAGTTTTGCATAAAATGCAAGACATTTGAAAGAAATGCAAAGAACATAGAGAAACGACTGCAATATACTAATAGTATGGTGGCATATGTCTGTCCCTACTTGTCACTTAGTTTAAAAGTGTTATTAAATATATAAATTTATCCTGCAATCACCTAACTATTGTACAAATAACAGGTACGCAAAAAATGATTTGCTATATTAAAATATCATGTTATCCAACTTCCATGTTGAGCAAGCGGTAATGTGGAGTTTTTCTGGTTGCATAATTGTTCATTTTTAAGTCTTCTTCGCGGTCCGCGTTTAAACGTATTCGGGTTTTTTTTTTAATATTTAGAGGCAATGGTTTGGAATTTAACAACTAAAATATCAAGTGTTGGGTTTAAACTGCAGGATAAAATTTATTTGTACTAGATACGAAACATGAGAAAAACTCTGCGATTCTTACTTTTTGTTTTGTGTCTAAAGCTCATACAAATACATGATACATTTCCCGAAAATATACACATATTGTATACAGATAAAGGTAACAGTACATTTGTAGTATACCGGTGTTCAAAAGTCATAAATAGATTGAGGGAAGACAATTCCGGGTGACAAACTATACCCGTGAGAAACACATCAACAAAAGAGGAGCATAAGGGAACAACAGGATCACTGAAGTGCAATACAAACAAACACCAACATACATAGAAACGAACTATTTGATAACAACTGCCATATTCTGGAGCAGGACATTTTAAGAAACAAATATTGGTACAAATGAGCCGACTTGTCAGTTATTAAAGTCTACATTTCAATTTATGAATTCTACTTGTTACTTTGTCAGACATATAAGTCTCAGAAACTTACAAAACCTTTGAATAGACTTATTAAGAAGGGATATAATTACGATACTGTTGTCAAGTCATTAAAGATTGCTTATTTTGGCGTTAATATTGAGTCACTGATAAGGTCTTTGCATCGGAACTAAACACATTTATTCTAAAAACAGTTGTTGGCATGACACGGGTTATGTTCTTCTCATATATGTTATGATGGTATGATACTAAACCCCTAACGGGAAGGATTGTGCCTGATGTTCATATGATGAAATCATAATCTTTCAGTCAGTTTAATTGAAGTCTGGAGCTGGCATGTCAGTTAACTGCTAGTAGTCTGTTGTTATTTATGTATTATTGTCATTTTGTTTATTTTTTTTGGTTACATCTTCTGACATCAGACTCGGACTTCTCTTGAACTGAATTTTAATGTGCGTATTGTTATGCGTTTACTTTTCTACATTGGTTAGAGGTATAGGGGGAGGGTTGAGACCTCACAAACATGTTTAACCCCGCCGCATTTTTGCGCCTGTCCCAAGTCAGGAGCCTCTGGCCTTTGTTAGTCTTGTATTATTTTAATTTTAGTTTCTTGTGTACAATTTGGAAATTAGTATCGCGTTCATTATCACTGGACTAGTATATATTTGTTTAGGGGCCAGCTGAAGGACGCCTCCGGGTGCGGGAATTTCTCGCTACATTGAAGACCTGTTGGTGACCCTCTGCTGTTGTTTTTTATTTGGTCGGGTTGTTGTCTCTTTGACACATTCCCCATTCCCATTCTCAATTTTATTGTTTTTACATTTGTCATGAAATGGGCTTACACACTTAAGATATTTTTATTTTCTACAGAACAGTTTCATTGTTTAACCTGACAAGTATACGTAATCTACTGAAAATTCAACTTATTCAACTTATGATAAGTCGACCAAAATAAATGACAAGTAGAAACAGATATCTGTCACCATATTGCTTTAAAGAAACAATATTTATGAGAATAGTAGGCCTTAAGACCACAATTTATAATCCCGCTTTTCGTTTTCCACGAATATAGTTCCCTTTAATTATAGTGTATTTTTTTTTCTCTTTCTCATACATTTCTTAGTTTTCCTGGGGTGGAAATGAATGAAGAGAGCTGAAATAAATTTTTGGGTGTTTTATTTTAACTGATTTTGATATGGAAAGAGTGATTAGGCCAGGTGCAAAAAGGTGATATTTACAGTTTTCGGAACATCTATTGACTTGTCCATAGGGGTATGGATGTGTATTGGCTAAATTTGAAAAATACAGCAGATCAATCTTTCTGAATGACGGACGCATGTTTGGACTAGAACTGTACTTTACACATACACAAAATTTGACAAAAAGATTCCGTGCATTTTTGTTAATGAAACAAAACGTTATAAAGAACTAATAGAGAATTTAATTGTGGTCTGTTGCAAGGAGGGCATTTTTGTATATCATAAATCAAAGGATGTTTGTTTTAACAATTAATGTGCATATGAAAATAATAAAATATTATCAGTAGTAGATGATACAACGGGTTTTCCTTTTCATTTCCATAATTTTATCACTAGTTGATTATGTGCAGAATTTTGATTCGGGTACATTTGCACTAGATCTTCATGCCCTCATGGTAATTTATGGTTTACTCAAGAGTACATTTTGACCTCCCGATGAATATATTTATTCCATTGAGTTTTTCTATTAATCAAATAACAATTTAGTTGTCAGACTTTGAAAAATCTTTGTACTTAATTAAATCATTGGGACATTATTAAATTACTGTTTGATATAAGTGCTAACACAATGTGCAAAATAAATCTTTTCTGTCTCGTAATAGTAAATATAGAAATCAATGAAATAAAACCTGCGTAATAACTCAAATACGACCTGCGTGACACACAATTTCCCTAGTGTTTAATACATATTAGTCGACACGGAACAAGTTAGATAAGGTTGAAAGTTTGGAAAACAGTAGAAGTTCTTTCTCTTTGTCTTGTAAGTTGTATTACAGTGCTGCTGCTCTAGGCATAAATATTTCGATGTCAATTTATTTCCATGTCAATTCGTCATTACAGGCGATTAAATGAAACGAAGAAGAAAAATGGATAAACGTTTCCTTTGAAATTGAAACTGAAATCAATCAACATTCTGTTTTAATTGTTAAAAACATTGGAATTGCAAGTAAATGTGTTTTAACGAAATATGCTAAATGATTGAATGAGGACTTTATCAGTATGGTTTCTTGTGAGATACAGAGGAGTGAATTTGACATTAATAATCGGAGATTTGTATGGGTTGAAAAATGCAGTTTCTTGGTGTTAAATGACAATTATTGATTACTTGTTCAAACTAAATTTCATTAGTTGCATGACAATAACAACACAGAGACCTATAAAATGTATATGATTTTGTAATAGAAAAGAAAAAAAAAGAACGGTTATATTCTAATTTTCTAAACAAAATATCTTTTCTCTACTTTCATTTAGATTTTAGAAAAATTGGTAAAAGCTGATTTAACAAACGATAATTGTTTTTAGAGAATTTGCTTATTATCATTGTATTCATTGTTTTTAACCTGTGCTCGATATAATTACTTTCATGGTGAAAATTTTCCTATCAATTGGTTACACTATACAGATCGCTCTAATCGAAAATTGTTTGGGTTTTTTTCTTTTATATTCGTATTTCTCTAAGGTCTAGGACAACTTCTTTCTTTTGTAAGCAATAATTTCATTAACTAATATGATTGTCTTTTTAATATTATATCCGTATTGGACAAGCATGATATTATGGCACCAAATCTTCCGGACTATTCGTTTTTCATTTTTAGCATGACTTCAGTTTGAGTTTTGAATGTCCATTTGGAGCGTTCGCCTCTGTTTTCCTAAGATTGCGTGTTCCTGGTGTCATACGTATAATTAGGCTAGGCTTCGAGGTTAAAACATCTCAGTAAATATAAATTTAAATGAGCCTACCAGATGGAGTTTCTTTGTATTGCATGCTTTCCTTTATTATACGGAAAAGACTATTCAAATGTACGTAGAAAAAAATCCAGTGTATATGCTGGAAGTCGAACTAAAGACCTTTAGACTATGAACCCACGACACATACCATTACACCAGGACGACTGGATACCAACTCTCAGTAATTTAACATACTTAAAGGAAGCAAGATATTTTTATAAATGAGGCGAGTTGGTAGACCTTTATACAGTGGGGTTTAAACCCTTTTCGTTAATAAGTAAGTTGTCAGATTGATTGTTTAATTCGAAATTTTACACTTTTTCAAAAGGTGGTCTAGTCGGTAAACAAGATTCTTTTATAAAGTGACGATATAGTGTCGGCCGATTGGCCAGTGGGGCGAGTTGACATTGTTTTATATCTACTCATCGTCTTCGGGGTCATAAAGGGTATAATACATTATACAGTAATATATAAAGTATATTATAATGGTTGTGTGGCGTTCTAAACTAGATTTTATGAATTGTAAATTGTTTTTCGTCTAATCTAAAACAACTGGGATGTTAAATAGTTATCCCACTCGGACTAGGTGTGTCAGTGTTAGATCACCCTCCGGTCATCAGGGTTATCTTATACTGACACACCGTGTCCTCGTGGGATAACTATTAATTAGTACCGCTGATCGAATGTGATTGTGTTTACTTCCAGTGATACAACTCTAATACACGTCTGAACCATGCTGTTTTGTCTCTATGTAGAAAATGAAGATCTAGATTATGAGATGTATTATTAAGAGGTAATTAAGTTGTATGTATTGTTCTGTCGTAAGTAGATGATCTGTATAACATCATAATAAACTCGTGATGCATTCTTGATGAGGATATAATTTGTTCCTCGATGTGAAATAAATCGAAAATAACATTAAGATATATGTAAACGTTATGCAAAAGAACTTTAGAATTATAGCATTATATAATTTTTCGGTTAGTTATTGTGGAGCTGATCCAATTTGTTCGTCTTACCATCTAATTTAATACCAGTTGCTTAGCTTTTAAATTATATTTCTCTGTTAATAAAAGGCGTAATTTGTAGGAAAGCTTTTCAAGTTTAATTACAAAGATGTATGAAAAAAGCGTTGGGTAAATGTAAATACGACAATAACCAAACGAAACAATACACTATTGTAAGATATTTAGTTTGCTTCGTGTAGAATCTAGTTTTGCATGTAATTCTATAAATTTCCAAGACATTATTATATAATTGAAAAGTTTATAAAATCAATAAGCGATTCAATTAAATTAGATAACATTATAATATTTTGTTAGAATAACGAAATAAGAGGAAAGATTAAGAAATTGTATAATTTATTTTAATTGGAAATTCATTGAGGGTTCATTGTACTCATGCTTTTATTCTTGAACCGTTGTTTATAATTTTATATTTCATTACAGGGTCTTTTGTTACACATTATTGCCATATCGTAAAAAATAAAAAAATCCCAAACCTGAGCAGTGTTTTTGTTTGTGTTCCACAAAACCAAGAAAACCCACTGACTACATATCTAGTAATAGTATCTAGAAGGGTAAAGAGTCCTGGCATTTTATTGTCGGATTTGAAAACAATTAATAAAGTTTATAATTAATGTACTCAATCTGATTAAAATACCGATCCTTTGCTTACAAGGCAAACATTGGACACATGATAGCAAGACAAACATGGGACACATGATAACAAGGCAAACATTGGACACATGATAACAAGGCAAACATTGGACACATGATAACAAGGCAAACATTGGACACATGATAACAAGGCAAACATTGGACACATGATAGCAAGGCAAACATTGGACACATGATAACAAGGCAAACATTGGACACATGATAACAAGGCAAACATTGGACACATGATAACAAGGCAAACATTGGACACATGATAACAAGGCAAACATTGGACACATGATACGTATTTTGATCAGATTCTTATTAGTTGAAATTGTTTAATAACTGCGTTAATTTTATATATGGATTCCCAAATTTGTGATTTAAAGCTTTTACTACAATATTCAAATTTGCGTTGGATGTTCTATGTATTGCATCAGGTCTGTTCCGTACTTTCTTTATGCTGTATTTTATGATATACATCAACCGATATTAGAGTGTAGGACGACACTATTTTCGGTAACTGTAACTTTCATCAGAATGATACCCAGCGGGAAGATCGAGAGCGGTATGATTGAGAAAAGACTATAAAAGACGAAACTGCATATGTACATCCACTGGAATGATGCCCATCGTGAAGACCGAGAGATATTGGTGATAAAGAAATTTTATCTACTGAAAGCATGAAAAATACACAAAAAAGATACCCAGCGGGTAATCGATAAAAGATTGACAAAGAAGGAAAAACAACCACAGATCAGATGCCCAGAGGGATGACCAATATAAGATTGTTAACGAAGGAACTACATCCACAGGAAAGATGCCCAGCGGGATAATCGATAAAAGATTGTTAATGAAGGAACTACATACACAGGAAAGATGTCCAGCGGGATGATCGATAAAAGATTGTTAATGAAGGAACTACATATACAGGAAAGATGCCCAGCGGGATGATCGATAAAAGATTATTAATGAAGGAACTACATCCACAGGAAAGATGCCCAGCGGGATGATCGATAAATGATTGTTAATGAAGTAACTACATCCACAGGAAAGATGCCCAGCGGGATGATCGATAAAAGATTGTTAATGAAGGAACTACATATACAGGAAAGATGCCCAGCGGGATGATCGATAAAAGATTATTAATGAAGGAACTACATCCACAGGAAAGATGCCCAGCTGGATGATCGATAAAATATTGTCAATGAAGGAACTACATACACAGGAAAGATGCTTAGCGGGATGATCGATAAAAGATTGTTAATGAAGGAACCACATCCACAGGAAAGATGCCCAGCGGAATGATCGATAAATGATTGTTAATGAAGTAACTACATCCACAGGAAAGATGCCCAGCGGGATGATCGATAAAAGATTATTAATGAAGGAACTACATCCACAGGAGAGATGCCCAGCGGGATGATCGATAAATGATTGTTAATGAAGTAACTACTTCCACAGGAAAGATGCCCAGCGGGATGATCGATAAAAGATTGTTAATGAAGAAACTACATATACAGGAAAGATGCCCAGCGGGATGATCGATAAAAGATTATTAATGAAGGAACTACATCCACAGGAAAGATGCCCAGCTGGATGATCGATAAAAGATTGTCAATGAAGGAACTACATCCACAGGAATGATGCTTAGCGGGATGATCGATAAAAGATTGTTAATGAAGGAACTACATCCACAGGAAAGATGCCCAGCGGGATGATCGATAAAAGATTGTTAATGAAGGAACTACATCCACAGGAAAGATGCCCAGCGGGATGATCGATAAAAGATTGTTAATGAAGGAACTACACCCACAGGAAAGATGCCCAGCGGGATGATCGATAAAAGATTTTGGTTGAAGGAACTACATCTACTGAAATAACATCCTGTGAGAGGATCGATAGAAATTATGGATAAAGCAACTACATCCACTGGAATGTTGCCTAGCGTGATGTTTGAGAAAATATTCTAGTTGTAAGAACTACTTCCACTGGAAGGATATCCAGCCGTATGATTGGAAACGATTTTGAACGAAGGAACTACATCCACTGTAAGATATCCTGTGGGAGGATCGAGATAGATTCTGAATACCTCTCATCCGCTGGTATGATAATCAGCGGGAGGATCAGGAATGATTTCTGAGGAAAGAACTACATCATTTGCTGGAATAATGCATAGCGGTATGATTTAGAAAAGACTATAAAAGAAGGAACTACATCCACTGGAATGACGCCCATCGTGAAGATCGAGAAAAAAATCTTGATGAAAAAACAACATCCTCTGGTATGGTGCCCTGTGGGAGGATCGAGATAGTTTCTAGATGAAGAAACTAAATCCAATGGAATGATGCCCGGTAGAAAGATTATGCAAGTATGTAGTCTTTTTTATGTTGATACAGGTTAGAGTTACCAAATTCTCGTCCTTGCCCTAAGCGTTTGGCAATCTTTCTTAAACAACACCGTGAAGAATATCTCTTATGTTTTGCTCTTATGTTTCGTTTGTGTATACCATCAAACATTAGAACGGAAGACTTTTTTTCCATTAAAATCAGAAATATCAATAACAACTGGCGTTTTAATAACTCACCACCAGGACACAATGATTTTATCAAATAATATTTTTCAAATCATAAAAATTGTCATTTCTGCTTTAATGATTTTCCTATTATTGAGGCATTTTGTCATAGTATAACTAAACTTCAAGGACCATTAATCAGTTTATATATAATATTTTGATTTGTGTAATGGTTTGTCAGTTTCTATATAATATTGTGATTTTGGTAATGATTTGACAGTTTATGAAAGAGATAACTATATTTAAGGAACTATTGTAAGTTATATAATAAAGTACCTTAAATTAAAAGTAGTATTTATTGGTTTCTGTGCAGAATTATTTTCATTAAGCTGCATTTTCAAGCATCATTAATCACAAAATTTTATAATGTGTACTAAGTTTTCCCACAAAATTAATGCACTGAACATTGAATCTGAATCCATTACATTTCTCAATTAAGGAAGTAAATATAATGAGTCATAAAGACCATCAATTGAATGGAACACAATTATAACAACATAATGATAAAAAGTAAAGTTATAAAAAATACCGAACTCCGATGAAAATTCAAAACGGAAGGTCCTAAATCAAATGGAAAAATCAAAATAACTCAAACACATCAAACTGTCATATTCCTGACTTGGTACTGGAATTAATGTGCTTGTCTATATAACTTTTGTTGTGTTTCTTAAATACATATGACGTGGCTCTGTACTTATACGCTCCGTCATTGTTTTATTGTTTTATTGTAAAATTTTGTATACTTGTCTTTAATTTTGCTATTGTGCTTTGTCTATATGACTATTTGTGCTTCTTTGTTACATATTTGTAAGTTTTTATAGAGATAATAAGCTTATAACAAAATGGTGACTGCTGTACCCCTATTGCTGACCTTTTCAACCTGTTATGTTTGTTTGTTTTTTTTCACACATCGATGTCAATATAATGGAACTTGAAGCGACTGTCATACAAGTGAAAGGTTTAGCTAGCTTTAAAACCAGGTTTAATCCACCATTTTCTACATATAAAAATGTATAAAGTCAGGAATTTGACAGTTGTTATACATTCGTTTAATTTGTTTGAGCTATTGATTTTGCAAATTGATTAGGGACTAAAAGAAATATTTAAGTATTGTCATGCTTATTCTGGATCTTTAATGGGGACTTTTCAAGTGTACTGTGAATTCATTTATTTTCGTGGGTATCAATTTTCGTGGATTGCTGAAAACTTGCATATTCGAGGAAATTTTATTTCGTGGTTTTGCCAATCTCTGTATTCAAAGCCTATTGAAAAAGTGCTATTCGTTTAACATTTGAATTCGTGGTTCACCTGTCCCCACGAAACCCACGAAAATTGGTATCCAACGAATAATAATGAATCCACAGTATTCATTACATTATAAGACTTGGCTAATTAAGACCATGCAACTACACTACATTCACGTTTGTTATACACTAGGTGATTAACCTACTGAAATTTGTCACATCTTTATTTTTCTTTACTGAATATTTCAAAATTCTGGTCATAAATTGGTGTATTGTTGCTCTGAAAGTATTTTATATGTTTCTCGTTTATTGGTTAACCCTAGATCGGGCCGTTTTTTCCATGTGTTGATTATTTCATATTTTGCCACGAAGGGGTCTTACATAGTTTACTATTCGGTATGGATTTTGCTCATTGTGTCGTACGTTGACCTATAGTTAACGATCACGTAATCTGGTATATGTTTGATAGTTACAAGTCTATTTGATAGTCATACAACATCTACTTTTTATTACAAACTTTTCTCGATTTTTAAGTTTATTAAACCAAAACAATTTCGTATGGTAGGAAGTTAAATATAAGCAATATCGAATTTAAAGTATGTAAAATGTTTCAATCAGCTGTTTGATGAGTTGATTAGTTATTGATAACATTATTTTTGTTAATATTTTTTGAATTATCAAATATTTAAATTTTGTTACAACTTTCGATTTTATCTACGAAGAGTCTTTGATCCTTTAGTCTTGCTTCTTTATACATTACTTATCTGATTTAATAACGCATAACATATTTGTAAATAGTTCTTTATTGTATTGTAGGTGCACTTGCAGTTGTAAATTACAAGTTCTTTACTTATCAATAAAATATTAACAAACAAATGCTACGCAAAAGCAAATCTCTTCTCTTTGTAATTTTATGTATTGTCTATGTGTACTGACAATAATCAAAATTAAAACGGCATGTCATAATTTTCTCCCAAATGTAAACACGTGTATATATGTATTTATCCTGCAATTGGGTGTTCTTCTACAAAGATATAGCCCTACAAATATTGCTATGCTATATAGACAATAATAGTGCATTGACTTGACATATCAACGATATAAGGATTCGGCTTAGAAACGGGGAAATGCGAGGCTGTGCCTCGCATTTTCCCCGTTTCGGGCCGAATCCTTATATCGTTGATATGGCAAGTCAATGCACTATTATTGTCTTTATACTGCAATCTAGAAAAAACATTTTCAATTTTTGTTTATTGTGTTATTGTTATTTTTTTTATTTAAATATTGGGAAAAATCCCCCTTTAAAAAGGCCTCATATCACACAGACGGAGAAATATAAAACACGATGAAATGTACATCATTACCGCAATCAATGATGAACGAATTCGTTGCAGACTAAAATATCAGCAATAAGCATAAAACATAATGAATTATAGGTTGCAAACAAAAAAATATTAATAAGTAAAATATGTTTACCCAAAAATTGCAAAAGAAACAAGTTTGAGTCGTTAAACACATCATTGTTTACATTGGAAACAAGAACAGGTTGAAGAGGTCGTATGAATAATTAAATATAATTTCGACAATTTCTATTTAAATATTCATGAGGAAAAGTGATATCAGGTCAGTGACTGTATATGGCATAGCATATACAGTCAACGAATTTTGACTGCTCAAATAGAACGAGTGCAGTATAAATCTGTATATTATACAGATATCGCTTTAAAGCTCCACCCACTGCCGGACTGAGTATTGTTTAACATTTTAACCTGCGTGACCTCAGAATATATATTGCAGTCGCATTCCAATTACGTATTAGTTACGAACTAACGATTTCTTTTATACGTTCTGTTTGTTTTCAAAAATTTCTTTAAAGCAATAAGAATCACATTAATGTTCTGATAACATACACACATGAACAGCAGTCTTTTCTACGATGACAACTATCGATTTCAAAACTTGAATGTGTATGAATGTGTAAAAAAAAACAACCATGTCAATTTCAGCATGCATGTTTAGTGAATGTCGAGTCTGAAGCGTAGGACAACTCGTACACTCCTGTTTCAAATTGGACAATATTTTGTTATTGTTTACTGTTGAAATTAGTTGTTATGTTAAAATAGATAATTATTTACCTTTAGCGCTGTATTATTGTTGACCATTCGAGATGTGTGTTTGTGTCTTTCAAAACACAAATAATATACAGAATTAATTGCAGGATAAAGACAATAACTGTTACGTGTCTTTAAATATCAGCTATATTTGTACTCGGCTCGAAACAGGTGTAGTAGCTCGCTAAAGCTCGCATACACCTTGTTTCCTAGCCTCGTACACATACAGTTGATATTTAAAGACACTAAACAATTGTCTATATACCCGATGCAAAGAATAGTATCATAAGCAATGCTATTACTGTTATCTATAATTGACAAACATGTTTTCTTTGTGCCTAGGTTTTGTACGACGATAAAAAAAAAAAAAAAAAAAAAAAAAAAAACACTACATACATAACCATAACTCGCCGGTCAACAGAAGTTTTCCACCGTTATTTCGCTACTAGTTGTAGTATCTATCCATTGTTTGTGTTTATTTGCTGGTTTATATTTGTCAAATAAATGAAGTGAAAAAAAGTAATCTCATTTACCAGAAAACATATATGTATGTAAATCCCTTGTAATCCCCTTAAAGTTCTTTGAGAGTCATTTATAAATAATTCATGACAAACATTCTAATTTTAAAAATATCATGTTTAAGCGCCTTTACAGACATTCTTAAGCATACGGTCTTAAACATTTGCGAAATACAAGAATAGAGCAAAGCGATTACATGCTGAACTTAATTCTTATGCATTGTGACACTTTTCTGTGAAAGCCTAGAAAGTCATTCGAGATGCTAAATTCGAAATTGAATAACTAAATTTTGTACGAAACGTACGGATATAAAAATAAATAACTAAAAGGCTTTACATACATTTAACAGAGATATTTCATTGCTATCATATTCTGTAGATGACTGTTAATATAAAACAAAAGACAATTGCCTAGCATAAAAGAACTTACATTAAAACTAAGTACAAAGAAGCTATTAACCCTGACTATCATTACGTTTTAATAGATAACAAAAATACAGTTAAAAAACCATACATGTACAACAAAGAGAAACAAAACGATAAGCCACGTAATCAAGTACCATTCTCAAATCAGAAACCTCGTAATGTCAATATTTTTATATTTATGTATATGTCCTAAAGTCATTTAGTGTAAATGGCAGATTCTTATAGTCCTTGTTGAACTTGGTCACCAATTTTCTAGACCCGGTGCAAATAGAGCTCATCAAATGATAAAGATTAAGACACCATGTTTATTTCTAGAAAAATGAATTTAATCCTTTTGATTCCCAATGATGTAGCTGGAACCTAATGATATTGCGCTTGCATATATCTCAATGAAAGCAACATAGAGTTTACATAGACAAAGAATGTAGTTTCAGCAATGAGGACTATCGAAGTATAAATCAATGAAAATATTCGAACTAACAAAACACATCAAGTATTGAATTTATATGAAATATCAGTAGATGATGCTCAACTAGTGCTGACAAAAAAATAATGCTGGACGTAGCATATAATTCATAAACCTGACAATAAAATCATTCTGTCACGTGTAAAACGTGTAAACAGAAGCATCGCGTTGTGTGCTCATACATGATTTTTAACAATGTTGCAGTCAAATCTCATATTATGAGTTTTTTTGTTGTGCTATCAAAATTATGTAGTTGTTGTTTTGACCATGGTTTATTGTATCGTCTACTGCCTGTATATAAAATGAGTCCAATGAAATTCGCGTGAGATAAGCGAATTTGGGTTGGGAAACAAAATAGTTGTGTTTTATTTCAAATGGTTCATTAGGTTTGAAGTAGTATTTATTTATAACTCTTTTCTAAATTAGATTATCGTAATTAATTAAATATGCTTTATATTTTTTTCTTTGAATTTAATCATAAACGAATATATTGTTTGATTTTCTTTCAACACCTAAAAAGCAGACGCAATCCATCAATTGTCTGCTTGATACCATACTTGTGTTTTATTACTTGGACTTATGGGGTTCTACATAACATCAAATAATATTAGAAGCTTTTCCATAATGAAATTATTCAGTCTTGTATAAATTCATCAGGAAAAAAATGATGAATGAAAACAGTAGAAATCTAATAAATCAAAGCATCATACTGATTTGGTGACCACTAAACAAGATACTTTAGTAGATATTCCAGTACACGAGGTTTTTTGTCATAACACAAATTAAATAAACGAGGAAATACATGAAGAGCAATTATTTGTGCGTGAAAGTTGGAAAAAAATGCGTCGATTCTTTCAAAATAAGTTTATTTTTATCGATGATATAGTCTGGTACTCATAAGTCAAGAAGGTCACCATAAACATGTTATAAATCAGATCCATCACAATTTTTGACTTAAGGTTTGCGAAAAACTCTTTCCCAGAATCGTTATTTTTTTTAATGTTAACAGCACCGTATACAAATGTACATAGAGTACAAGAGTTTTTATAACATAAACTTCTTCATCATCGATGACTTTTAGTTTTATGCTTTTCATTATACATGTATGTCTTTATAAAGTGCTGAGTAAGAATGAAATTGTGTTCAATATTTACTTTGCTGAGCGACTTTGGTGTAACTTTAAATTATATAACGTAAAAATAAACTCAAACAAGAATTAATTTGAATTATCAGCAGGTGGGAACAGAAACACGAACTTCGAATTAACCAGAAAGTTTATACATATGTCAACATATATCAAGCGCACTCAGTTATGAACGATAGCCACAGAGTTCAGTTAATACGATTGATATCTATTAAGGAAACATGTTACAAAATGGGCTGTTATTTAGTCATTTTATTTCATATTCATACTTTATTCAATACAGAGATCAAAAGTGTAGACTTTGTATTAGTATTGATCAGCAAGTGTAATCGCATTCAGTTGTAAAATTGACAAATTCAAACGTTTATGTATAAAAACGATCTTTAGTACTATTACAAGTAAGAGCAATGATAATTGTAAGTGTACTTCAAAGGATTATTCTACTTGAGAACAAACATGACCATGTAAAAGTAAGTTTTCATATACCAAATGTAGATCTTATTGAAATGTATAGGACATGATTATTTGCTAAGAATTTTAAATATTTTATAACATTCAATTACTGATGCATTCAAAACAATAATAGATATGATATGATATGATGTCAATCTGACAACTATAATTTTTGACCGAAGGTTACAAAAGGTAAAAAAAAAACGGGAACAAGCTGTCCATAAGACTAACACTAATGTCAAAGACGTGAACAATTTAGATCAACGAATTTATTACCAAAAATACCCACTCAGATGGAACAATGAAAACCAACAGGTCGATATCATGCAAGAATCAATGTATATTTTTTGAGATTTTTTTTGCAAAGATTCATCATAATGCAATACAATTTCAGTAGCTAGGTTTGAGGGCAATGCTTCACAAATTGAAATGCTATTATATTCGAAGTTTTATATGATAAACTAGTACATATATAAAACGGAGAAATGTGCGCTATATGTCGATTGCCGCTATTTCACGAAATTATCCTTTGATCTTACTAATTATCTTTCTAAGCACAGTAAAGTGATATGAAAAATTATTGCTAGAAACTAAGGGCGCACATGTCATTGCCAATGCATTTTACACTGTGATAAAATAGCGAAAAACAAATTATCATTGGTTATCCCAACTCGATTACTTTTCTCACTTTCACCGTACCGGCTCAAATCAACCAAATCAATCAATGACCAACGATAATCTATAATTCACACATTGGTACCAGGGGATTATCAGATTTATCCAATTGATATAGTTAAGTTATCGAATTTTGAAGGCAGAGCCTCGGCCTCGAGATTGGATAAATCCGATAATGTACGAGTACTTAAGGTTAATCAACGAGCCGATAGCCTAGAGATGATTATAGCCCTTGAACTGATATCACCTTAACGAAAATAAATTTAACTAGATTCCACAAAACAGTTATATATGTGCCAATATCATTATAAGTTAGAACGACACCCTAGGGAAGTCCACCAAAATCCGTATCAAAACATTGTATATAATCTTAATGGATTTAATAGTGTATTCGACCTTTTAAAGTTCTATTGGGAAATGTATATCTATAAATTTCTAGGATTTTTATGACACAGAGAAATGTATTTTTTAACTTTAAATGTGTCTAATAAATCAAACGTATTACAGTTAATCCAAAGCATTACATGATAAACAGGTCTCCTTTGTCGAAAAAGCTTCTAATATACTATCAAAGTGTACGTCTTATGTCGTTTACAAAAATTTCATGGACTTTTGACTGATCAGTAAATTCCCTAAAATCCGTTTTTTCCTTCTATGAATTTTGAAAGTTTGAAATCAACAGACAGCTAAATTGTATTACACTCATTTTATAATCTTTTTCATCTAAAATTCAGCTTTTATGTTCCTCTTTGTCTATGATAGATTAAGTAATGCGTTTGTTAATTTATTTTTTGTTATAATTTTTATCTTTTTATTTCGACAGCTGCAAGGTAGATGAAGATGATAATCAGATATCAAATCAAACATACCAATGTATCTTCTCCATAATATCTTTGAACACCCCATGGCTCTACCCTTATTATATCTAGTAGAACCCGACGGCTATGTTCTCATTAACTCCTTTTTATAATTGTACGTTATCTGTATAAAGTAACAATCTCCTTTAAAGTCTTCCCTTGTGTAAGATTCTTTGAACTATCATTCATAGTTTATAATCTAACGATTCTCTCCATGTAAACTCTTTACCGTGACTGTATCCCGCAATTCTGTCGTTGGTATAAATATAGCTCATTGGTAAGTCAGCGATACAGATCGTATCGAATACATTTATTGAATATTAATGATATTAACGAATAATTCTAACGTGAAAGCAGCTATCGAATAATCGTAAGATAAAATAATTCTAGTCGTAAGAACGTGAAAGTAGCTAGTCGTATTATTCTAGTCGAAAGAATGTACAAGTAGCTAACGAATATTTCAAGTCGTATAATTCTAGTCGTAAGAACGTGAAAGAAGCTAACGAAGTTTTCAAGTCGTATAATTCTAGTCGTAAGAACTTACAAGTAGCTAACGAAGTTTTTAAGTCGTATTATTTTAGTCGAAAGTATGTACAAGTAGCTAACGAAGTTTTGAAGTCGAATTATTCTAGTCGAAAGAATGTACAAGTAGCTAACGAAGTTTTCAAGTCGTGTTATTCTACTCGTAAGAACGTAGAAGTAACTAACGAAGTTTTCAAGTCGAATTATTCTAGCCGAAAGTATGTACAAGAAGCTAACGAAGTTTTCAAGTCGTATTATTCTAGTCGTAAGAACGTAGAAGAAGCTAACGAAGTTTTCGAGTCGTATTGTTCTAGTCGTAAGAAAGTACAAGTAGCTAAGAAGTTTTCAAGTCGTATAATTCTAGTCGTCAGAATGAAACAAATAGCTAAAGAAGTATTTAAGTCGTTTTATTCTAGTCGTAAGAATGGACAAGTAGCTTACCACATGTGGAGTAGGATCTGCTTACCCTTCCGGAGCACCTGAGATCACCCCTAGTTTTTGGTGGGGTTCGTGTTGTTTATTCTTTAGTTTTCTATGTTGTGTCATGTGTACTATTGTTTTTCTGTTTGTCTTTTTTCATTTTTAGCCATGGCGTTGTCAGTTTGTTTTAGATTTATGAGTTTGACTGTCCCTTTGGTATCTTTCGTCCCTCTTTTACGAATTATTCAAGTCGTATTATTCTAGTCGTAAGATATAACACACAACCAGCTATCAAATATTTCTAGTCGTAAGAAATTACGCACAAACAGCTATCAAACATTTCAAGTCGTAAAAGATAAAACGTACAAGCAGCTCACGAATAATTCTAGTCGTAAGATAAACCGTACAAGTTGATAACGAACAAGAAGTAATTGTAACAGGATGCTGTTACGAAGTCTCCCAAACAAAGCTCCCATAACTCGCCATTCATATGGTCCCATGTTCATTTGATTTGATTTTTTGTCCCATACAAGAATATATATGGCTTACGAGTGGGGATCTCCACCATTTACAAGTATTCAAACAGCAGGGGATGGTGATGACCCCCAGGGACTTTACCTACATTTCATTTGATTTGTTTCATTGTCCCATACAAGAATATATATGGTTTAGGGGTGGGGAGGTTGACCGTTTACAAGTTTTCAAACAAGAGGGGGTGGAGTGACCCCCTAGGGACTTCCCTTTTATTTCATTTTATTTGTTTTATTGTCCCCTACAAGAATATATATGGTTTAGGGGTGGGGATCTGGACCGTTTACAAGATAATAGCACATTTTCAAATTGAACGGGGTGTGGAGGACCCCCGGGGACTTCCCTTTTATTTCATTTGATTTGTTTTATTGTCCCATACAAGAATATACATGTTTTAGGGGTGGGGATGTTGACCGTTTACAAGTTTTCAAACAAGAGGGGGTGGGGTGACCCCCTAGGGACTTCCCTTTTATTTCATTTCATTTGTTTTATTGTCCCCTACAAGAATATATATGGTTTAGGGGTGGGGATCTGGACCGTTTACAAGATAATAGCACATTTTCAAATTGAACGGGGTGGGGAGGACCCCCGGGGACTTCCTTTTAATTTCATTTGATTTGTTTTATCGTCCCATTCAAGAATATATGAGGTTTAGGGGTGGGGATCTGGACCGTTTACAAGATAAAAGCATTTTCTCAAATTGAAGGGGGTGGGGATGACCCCCCAGGGACTCCCCCTATATTTCATGTGATTTGTTTTATTGTCCTTTAATCATTTCTGAAGACTACTTGTATCTATCACTTACAGTTTTCAAGTTATATTCATTTGAAAATTTTAGAAAATAAAATCCCATAGGGTTCTATAGTAAACCCCTCCCTTCTTTCTGCCCCCCAAAATACCCCTTAATAGACCCCAATGCACAAACAAAAGATCGATGGCTCACCTAAACATATTAGTCTTACATTCTATGAAACCCTAAGTTAATCTGACCAAGGGTTTTTGAGAAACGCTGCGGACAAGTTCATTTTTAATGTGGCGGAAGAAAAAGAAAAAGAAGAATAATAAAAATAACTAGATTTGCCATTGCAAGCAATAGCGGATGGCACCCTTCCCCAATTGCCAGGCGAGCGGCAGCCATTTAGAAAATTCCAAAGTCAAAGAGTGTATTTACACATGCAAATTATCATTTTTGAAAAGTTTCATTAAGTTTGGAGCATTTTGATAATTTGGACATTTTTGCTTTTTCCATGGTTACGGCGGCCATTTTGAAATTTCCAACTTTAAAATGAAACTCTGCCAATGCCAGTTACCATTTCTGTAAAGTTTCATCCAGTTTGAAGCATTATTATTTTTTTTAAATGTTTTGCATTGTTTCCATGGTAACAAAAGCCATTTTGGAAATTCCAACTCCAAAAGCCACATCTGCCAAGGTTGCTCATCGTTACTGTGAAGTTTCATAAAGTTTGGAGTATTTTGATATTTTTGAAAATTTTGGTGTTGTTTCCTTGGCAACATAGTAGTTCCAATAAGTACGAAAATCATCCAACACCTGTATATGGCTGGCACCTACATTGTGTTAAAATATAAGGATTCTGAGTTGAAGCATCTCTAAATTATTCCCCAAAACCAAAAAGTGAATTTTTTCACAGTTGTTCTATTTCCATGGTAACGGCGGACATCTTGAAAGTGCCAACCCCAAAAAGCAAATCTTCACATGGTGGTTAACATTATGGTATAGTTCCATCTTCTTTGGTCCATTTATATTAGAGTTCCAGACTGGACAAAAAAGTGTGGAAGAAAAATAATAAAGATAAAAAAAACAAAAAGAAACGTAGAATAACAATATGTCACCCAAACTCCGTTTAGGGTGCCATAACTAGAATTGCCATTGCAAGCAATAGCGGATGTCACCCTTCCCCTATTGCCACTAAGCTGCAGCCTTTTGAAAACAATTTAACAGTGAATGCAGATCAACGCATTGCGATATATCCGTCTGTAAATTTTCAGTACATTTTGAGCATTGTCAAAAGTTTCACATTTCTTTTGTTTCCATGGCAACGGCAGCCATTTTGAAAATTCTGAAGTCAAAAGTCTCATCTATACATGCCAGTTAACAATAATATTAAGTTTCATCAAGTTTGGAGCATTTCGAAAATATTTGACATTTTTGCAGTTTCCATGGCAACGGTGGCCATTTTGGAAATTCCACCTTCAAAAGTTTGATGCAGTGTTGACAGTCAACAATCATATTAAGTTTCATCAATTTTGGAGCATTTTGAAATTTTTGAAATATTTGATCCTGTATCCATGGTAACAGAGTAGTTCCAATGATTGTCAAAATCAATCAAAACCTGTATATAGTGGATAACTATATTGTGTAAAAATGTGATGATTTTAAGTTCAAGCATACCAAAGTTATTCACCAAACCCGGAAGTTTTTGGAGCATTTTGACCTTTTTGCATTGTTTCCATGGAAACGGCAGACATTTTGGAAATTCCAACGCCAGATTCCACATGTACCAAAGTTGCTCATCGTTATGTTAAAGTTTCAAAAAATTTGGAGCATTTTCATATTTTTGAAATTTTTGGTGTAGTTTCCATGGCAACATAGTAGTTCCAATGATTGCCAAAATCATCCAAAACCAGTATATGGGTGGCACCTGCATTGTATTAAAATATGATGATTCTGAGTTTAAGCATCTCTAAATTATTCCAAAAAAACAAAAAGTGGAATTTTTCACAATTGTTCCGTTTCCATGGAAACGGCAGCCATTTTTTATGGTCTTAGACCCTACTGCAACCCGCAATTTTGTGTTCCCTATTATACTTAACTATCATTAAGATTGGTTCCATTGGCTCCGAGAAAAGTGGCGGACAAAATAGTTGGCAGAATAATAATAACTAGAATTGCCATTGCAAGCAATAGCGGATGTCACCCTTCCCCCCATTGCCACTAAGTTGCAGCCATTTCAAAATGGTTTAACAGTGAATGCACACATATGCATGGCAATACATCTTTCTATAAATTTTCAGTACATTCAGAGAATTTAAAAAAAAATCACATTTCTGCTGTTTCCATGGCAACAGCAGCCATTTTGAAAATTTCAAAGTCAAAAGTCTCATCTGTACTTGCCCGTTAACAATAATATCAAGTTTCATTAAGTTCAAAGCATGTTGAGAAATTTTGACTTTTTTGCAGTTTCCATGGCAACGGTGGCCATTTTGGAAATTCCAAAGTCAAAAGTCTCATCCAGACTTGCCAGTCAACTATCATATTAAGTTTCATCAATTTTGGAGCATTTTGAAATTTTTGAAATTTTTGACACTTTGGCTGGTTTCTATGGTAACAGATACCATTCCAAATTTCTAATGGCAGATACCACATTGGTACATGGGAGGGAACATACCATCAAAATTTCAATGGATTTGACCTACCATTTTAAGAAAGTAAATGCCACTTTAAGGTTTTTGAAGCATTTTTACCATTCTTGACTTGTTTCCATGGTAACGACAGACATTTTTGAAATTCCAACACCAAATTGCACATCTACCAATGTTGCTCATCGTTACTGTGGAGTTTTATTAAATTTGGAGCATTTTGATATTTTGGAAATTTTTGGTGTAGTTTCCATGGCAACATGATAGTTCCAATGATTGCCAAAATCATCCAAAAGAAGTATATGCCCGGCACCTACATTGTATCAAAATATAATGATTCTAAGTTTAAACAACACCAAATAATTCATTAAAACCAAAAACTGGAATTTTTCACAATTGTTCCGTTTCCATGGTAACGGCAGCCATTTTTATGGTCTTAAGACCTACTGCAACTCGGAATTTTGTGTTCCTCATTATACTTAACTATCATTAAGATTGGTTCCATTGGCTCCGAGAAAACTGCCGGACAAAATAGGTGGAAGAATAATAATAATAATACAGAAAAAGAAACAGAGGAAAAGCAATATGTCACCCGACATTGTCGATCGGGTGACATAATAACAAAGAAACAGAGGAAAAGCAATATGTCACCCGACATTGTCGATCGGGTGACATAATAAGAACTGAGCAAAAACAATAAGTCTCCAAACTTTGTTTGGGAGACTTAAATATTCTAGTCGTACTATATAACGTACTTAAGGAATGACTTAAAAATGTGGTGCACACTGAATAAACCGCGGACCCGGTTATTTTAAAGTGTGCACCCCATTTTTTATGTTATTTCGAATAGACAGAAAACATATTACAGTCATATTTTAAAATTTATTTCTTAATTCCATTTTAAGGATGTTCGCTACTCTATTAAAAAATAACAAGCTTTTTAAAATAGATATAGGAAGATGTGGTGTGAGTGCCAATGAGACAACTCTCGACATCCAAATAACAATTTATAAAAGTAAACCATTATAGGTCAATGTACGGTCTTCAACACGGAGCCTTGGCTCACACCGAACAAAAAGCTATAAAGGGCCCCAATATTACTAGTGTAAAACCATTCAAACGGGAAAACCAACGGTCTAATCTATATAAAAAACGAGAAACGAGAAACACATATAAATTACATAAACAAAGGACAACTACTGTACATCAGATGCCTGACTACGGACAGGTGCAAACATTTGCAGCGGGATTAAACGTTTTAATGTTGCCAAACCTTCTCCCTTTTTCTGAAACAATAGCATAACATCACAACATAGAAAACCACACGATAAAATACCAATTGGAAGTCTTAACTCAAAAAAAGTAAATTAACACTCTATGAACGAATGAATTTGATCTGCGATACCTTAATGCAAATGCACAGTTAATAAAATATTAGGCACAAACATACAAGGCCAAAAAGCAAACAAAAAAGTCTAAACAAAGCCATGACAAAACACCACCGCGAAATATTTAACCCTTCGAAAATAATCACTTTTGAAAAAAACGGTAAAAGACTGTTATGAGTTGATAGTATATAAATAGAGAAACTGAAAGATCAGAAAAAATGGGGGGTCCGTGTGTTTGTTTTCCAGATATAAACCATTGAAAATTTGGCGGGACATAATTATCTCTAAATTTTTTATACATTTAACATTGGCACCTTTTTTGTTTTTAAAAAAAACTATGAAAAAATAACAAGAATTTTTAAGATTTTGAAACATGGCTTTTTAAAGTTTATGTAATAAAAATTATGATAAGAAAAGAAGGGGTTATTGGGCAAAACTTTTTAAAAGCAACACATGGATAAAACCAGAGGAATCCTAAAATCTGACAAAAATTTAAAAATTGAGGAGAAACATCCTGAAACCGGAATGAATCATGACAAAACGTTAATGACGTCACGGTCACATGACACAATTATGTCTCTTTATAAAGCTAATAATGTTTCTTCGTATTTAAACATCAGTGGCTTTCAAATTTTGTGTTTGAGCGTTTGTCATGAATGCTAGTCCAGGAAACAACTTCGGACGAATGAAATTCATGAAATCATGAAATATTATATTCATTTAGGACTGGGTTGACACTACTGCTGGTTCACAGTTAGTTCCTTGTGGTATCATCAACTCCGTAGTTAGTGCTTCCGTATTGTCATGCCTGTTTACATATTCTTATCAATTAACCAATCGAATAAGAAATGATTCAGACAAAAAGTGGTTCGAAATCCCTCATAGGATACATTCACGATTATTTTTTCACTTCAAAACATTTTAGGTAGAGACCGGTCGTGTTACTTTTATCAAAACACATTGACGAGTCATATCTAGTGATTCCCCATTATGTGAAAGCTGATACAAATGTCACTAACAATTGGTACATTCTATAATCCTAAATTCGCCAAATGTGAAAGTATATAATGTAATGTTTAATGACTTTCTTGTTTCTAGTTATTTAGAAAAAAATAAAATAAAACTCATCAAAGATACTAGGCTAATAATTTGGTACGCCAGACGCGCGTTTGTTATTGCATAAACATTTTGTACATATAATAAAACACGCTTAAAGTATACGAATAATGCAATTGTTATCCATTCTTACATTCTATGAGGTTGCATAATATATATACACAAAGTTATAGTTAATTTCATTTCTTTTCTCTGTTTATTCGCCTTGCTTTGTGTTCATATTAATGTCCCGAGTGTAACATTTGAAACTTATTTATGAAATATATAAAAGCAAAATACTGTTTACTGGAACTATCAAACGAAAGACATCAGAAGTTAACATGGACGAACCAGGTCGTGGACGATCAAGTAATAGTCATAGTTTCGATGTACTTTTCATTTTTGTTTTGAACTGTAGTACGCAAAGACTTAGAGCATGATCATACAATAATAAATAAATTCTTCGCATCGACATGTAAACTTCTGAATTTGTTCGAATAATTACCTTTTTTCAATCAAATTGTCATAAAGTATGCAATGTCTAGTTCAATTTTTGATAACTGCATTTTAAGTGATGTATGTTATCATTTATATCATTATTATCAATTTAACAACTAGTAAAGATATCTTGTTTTGGATGCTATCAGAATGCCACAAGAACCAACAGTTAACTTCTACATAGTGCAATCAAACTGTTTGTTTTAACCTTTAGGCGCGTTTGTTTTTCCCCTTACATATACTTGACGAACAAGGGTGTGTTTCTTATATAAATCGCTTTAGCAGGGTTATAACAAGGACAATTGACACCATACAAGTTTTATTCTCAACACCACGAAACGTTTACCAATGTGATGTGTCAGTGGTTCAACTCCCAAATCTCTTGAGTTCGCTGTCTTCAATCTTCAGATACCAGAATAGTTGCGCGGTGACGCTCCTTATGAGATTCCCTTTTTTATCTTAGAAATTTGGAAAAAATACTGTTGTCGGCTATTTCTGTCTTTTTACTGGGGCATACTAAATATTTGAAATAATTCACCAGACATTGACATATGTAAAAATCTTCTTGCTACGGTTGACTATGTGTGGTACATCATTAAACACGTGTATGAAATAGGACACAGATAAGTCATTTCTCCACATATGGTCCTGGCTTCATGCAGCGTTCCAATTGATATATGCAATCTTAGTATGAAACGCTCATTTTAATACAAACATTATCCAAAATAGCTGGATTATAGGATGTCTAATGGCTTTTATTTGTAGAAAAGACCACCCTTACCCTTCCAGAACAATAATGATAATAAATAGCTCATATCTTATGTATTTTTATTTTGAAAGTTTGTTTCTGCATACAATAATGAACACCAAGAATTAAATGGGTTTTGAAATTATGGTCACCTTATCTTCTCCTACCCGAAACTAAAGAACATGCTTACGTGACTCGTTCGTTTTGCAAAATGGGTTGTATTAATACGCAATCCAGTACTTCGGCAAGGGGTCGTCGATTCCGATATAGGGGAATATTTCCTTTGTAACAATAAACAAATGAACACACCAATTTTAAATATTTATTTTGAAAGATTTCCGGGTTTTTTTCACTGTTTGTTTGATCGATCATAAAAATTCTTTCATTTTTTATACCTAAACTTTCAGAGTATACAAGGGCATCTATATTTGTAGGGATTTACAACGTAAAAGTTTTGTTTCATACATAATGATACTGTGAACCATATTTATTTTATTGAAAAAAGGCTTTTCCTTTGTATATCCCTGTCAACTTATTAATGCTATAAGGAGGCATTATTGTTCATATGTAACCCTGAAATAAAAACAAAGATACCAATACAAAATTACAATCCAGTTCTCCATACCAGGACACTTTCAGATATCGCATTCATTGCTTCAGAACTTTTGAATACAACAGCAATATCAAACATAAATATTTGAATAGTTTCAGGGACATTTAAAATCACAAGAATTTTAATATCCCAAACGTAAAAATTTAATATAATACCGTAAAGAGTAATGAATGTCAACAAGAAAACTATTTGATTTCTTGATAAGGATATCTTAATTACAACAAATCAAATAAATGTAATTGACTATAAATGTAATCAAACATATTGAACATTGATATGTTTATATTCTGATAACTTCATTTGTCTGACATCTATTCTGTAATATGCTATCGGCGTATTTATCTCAATGAGAATTTGGTCATTGCCAGCATTATGGATATTACAACACTACGAATACAGGAGTCATCTGATGCGAACAATCATCCTTTTAATTTTATCGTATGCGGAAATGGCGTTTGTATAAACTTGCCTCTCTTGTGAAATATTTTTCAAACATTTAACTAAATACCAGCATGTCTTGATATACATTATTGCAATTAAATGCTCGGTTTGCAGATCCTAATCACTCCATAAATCAATACAGTTTACCTTCCGCGATACTCGACTAAAGCTTCGTCATTGACAGATATAAACACGCCTTTATTACACCTTATCGTCCAAAGGCTTTCCTTTGATTCTTTCATATTTAATGAAATCTGTTGAATATAGAAAGATACTTGATAGTGGTTAAGTGTTTTGTACTTTGATAAACAGGATTGTTTCCGTTTTCTTCATCAAAGGTACGTTCAATTTGTTTTAATTGTTACGGTATAAGATGTTCATTCATTTTTTTCAATAGTGTTTTAAAATGCATGTATTCTTTTACAATATGATATTGTATTATATTCGATTTTTTTTTATCATAACTGATGAATTTATATCTTTTTAGCAATAAATTACAAAAACTTACAATAATATATAATATACATCATACATTTATATTTTCTGAGTGGCAATCATATGGGAGGTTATTTGATCATATCTAAGTCTAAGGTCGCAGTATGTTATTTTTGCATTTATAATCAATTTGTAAACGTTGGAAAAAACAGCAACACTGTATATAGTTTGTAGTTTCTAAACTTTCAGTGGCAAATATTTCATATTGGGACTAGTAACTGTTGATTAATTTGTGTCGTATGTTAAAAAAGGTATATTTGAATCAGTATAAATTCTGATGAGCTAGGATTATCTGTACTATTTTATCTGTTTTATACAAATTGGCTGGCTGAGGATAACACTCTTACTACTATTTTAAGGCAAAGCAATATAAGTTTGTTAATAGTAAGACAACAGGTCCAAGGACACAGTTATCGTCCGTTGGTTTTCGTTGTCTACGAATATAATCCTTAGTGTGAACAGTGTATAACTTGCATTTTTTATTTGATACACTTTTTCAATTCATTTCTTGATATTTAATGCATTAAACTATTAAGTAGAGGGATGAAATTACATGTTAAAAAAATGGGTGATGAATCCTTATGTTAAGTAGTGATTTGGTAATGTTAAAAAGGTCAAATTTTATTACGTCTAAAGCTGTCAAACTGAATTTTACACCCCTTAAAACACTATTATCAATAATGACAATATGTTGAGTTAGAGCTGGTAGAAGCTTCTATAATTTTTATATTTTTTGTCCCACTAGTAGTTTGCTACATTGTAAAAATCTTTTCAAGACAGAGCAGGTGCGATTTTTTTAATTTGAATTTATTGTCTAAAAGAAATGCAGTACGAAATAACTGTGTTCTCGGGCCAAGATATTCAATCGTAAAAAAAAAAATAATGGCTGATTTTTTATACAATTCATAAACATATTTGATAAACTTATAGATCAGACCGTTGGTTTTCCCGTTTAAATGCGTTTACACTAGTAATTTTGGGACCCTTTAAAGCTTGTTGTGCAATGTCAACCAAAGCTCCGTGTTGAAAACCGTACTGTGACCTATAATGGTTCACTTTTATAAATTGTGACTCGGTTAGAGAGTTGCACTCATGCCACATCTTCTTATATCTAATATGTAATACACTGATATGTTGGGGTTTTTTTTTAAATAAAGAAACACAAATTTATGAACTTAAATATCTGATTAAATTATCATGAGTTTCTTTCACTTTCTCGATATATATTCATATGTTACCAGAGAAGAAGGTCTCCGCAAGATCATGTTCAGCATTATGCATAATTCTAATAAGGATGTTCATGTCGTATTGAAAATAGAATTGTTATGACCGGAATATTTCAATTGATTGCAACTTCATAATATTGTCCTTCCCGACACATAGTTCATTTTCATTTAGTTGACGTTCCATTGTTTGCATGTACCGAAGTCAAGAGTATTCATGTGTTTAGATTATTGTAAATATTCCGTAGTGCTCTTGTCATTGACAGTACAGTTTAAGTCATCAAAGAATATCTATAAAGCACTGATAAGTTTTGAATTAAGACTTCAACTTTAAACGACTCCATCCCTCTAACATTAAATACGTCTTTAACTTTATGTCATATTTCAATGATTTCAACTAACATTATATGTTAGTATATTATGTATATGTTTCCAGTCCATAAACTTTGATAATTGTTTTTAAATTAATGTTGAAACTCCCCAGGTAAAGTTAATTTGAGGTGGTTTTTACTATTTAGAAAATACCCTGTTGGGTAAGTGCACTCATATATTATATATAACGTATGGTTTGCTTCCTTGATTGATGATTTCGAGAGTACATCATTCAATTCTTATAATTATTCCCTTTGCGGTGTTGACTTTTTTAGATAGCTCTGTCCCTTTCCCTGTTACGATTTGAGTAAGGTTATCACTAATCTTAGTCGCTCAGATGAATAACCCACATTGGATTTGAAACTTAAACTATGACTGTTGAAACAGGATCTGCTTATCCTTCCGGAGCACCTAAGGTCACCCTTAGTTTTGACGGAGTTTATGTTGATCAGTTTTTAGTTTTTAATGTAGTCTTTTGTGAACTTATGGTCTCATTGGCAATCATACGATTTCTACTAATTTATATTGTTAGTCTTGTCCTATTCTTTCTTTTATGTGGTAGTCTCCCGAATGGTGCATTGTGTCTGTCCCTTGTTATCTCCCGAATGGTGCATTGTGTCTGTCCCTTGTTATATCCCGAATGGTTCATTGTGTATGTCCCTTGTTATCTCCCGAATGGAGGATTGTGTATGTCCCTTGTTATCTCCCGAATGGTGCATTGTGTATGTCCCTTGTTATCTCCCGAATGGAGGATTGTGTATGTCCCTTGTTATCTCCCGAATGGTTCATTGTGTATGTCCCTTGTTATCTCCCGAATGGTGCATTGTGTATGTCCCTTGTTATCTCCCGAATGGTGCATTGTGTATGTCCCTTGTTATCTCCCGAATGGAGGATTGTGTATGTCCCTTGTTATCTCCCGAATGGTGCATTGTGTATGTCCCTTGTTATCTCCCGAATGGAGGATTGTGTATGTCCCTTGTTATCTCCCGAATGGTGCATTGTGTATGTCCCTTGTTATCTCCCGAATGGTGCATTGTGTCTGTCCCTTGTTATCTCCCGAATGGTGCATTGTGTATGTCCCTTGTTATCTCCCGAATGGTGCATTGTGTATGTCCCTTGTTATCTCCCGAATGGTGCATTGTGTCTGTCCCTTGTTATCTCCCGAATGGTGCATTGTGTCTGTCCCTTGTTATCTCCCGAATGGTGCATTGTGTATGTCCCTTGTTATCTCCCGAATGGAGGATTGTGTATGTCCCTTGTTATCTCCCGAATGGAGGATTGTGTATGTCCCTTGTTATCTCCCGAATGGTGCATTGTGTATGTCCCTTGTTATCTCCCGAATGGAGGATTGTGTATGTCCCTTGTTATCTCCCGAATGGAGGATTGTGTATGTCCCTTGTTATCTCCCGAATGGTGCATTGTGTATGTCCCTTGTTATCATCAGTCTCTTTTTTAACGGCAAAACTATTTAATTTTTGCTACAGACCGCTTAGTGATGTGAAGTACTTTGCCTATTTACACAGATTAATACAAGATAGAAAATCCTCTCCATAAAAACAGAATATTGGTCTCTGTTGCAATTGCTCTGCCGTTGTCATATTTTAAATATTATACCAGCTTAGATCGGTCAGGACTGTTTATTGGGAGTGTATTTTCACGCAGTTGTTATAACATCTCAACTGTCCGGCACCACCTTTGGAAATTTAAAGTTGTGCCAGTTCACATCGCAAATAACTATTTTTATTTTGGCATATTTTTGTAGTCTTTGCCACGTGTTTGGAAATTTTAAAATTGTACCAGCGGCTGTGATGTTCGCCTAAATTGTAAAAATTTCAAGATTTTGATAGTGTTTTAATTTAAATATATTGACATGATTCATTTGACATCGTGCTATTACCAGGGAAGGATATCTGTTATCCGAAATATCTAACATATTGTTCGTTTAATTGTTTTCTTTGGTGATGTTGTAAAGTGCGATGGTACTCTAAAGTGCGATGGTCACGCTAAAGTGCGATAGTCTACGCTAAAGTACGATGGTGTCTCACGCTAAAGTGCGTTGGTTGTTTGTTCGCTAAAGTACGATGGTGTATCATGCTAAAGTGTGATGGTCCAAAGGGTAAGATTGGAAGTATTAAAACATAGAGGTTTAAAAAGTTTTTTTGCAAAAGCTATTATGCTAAGATATAACATATGAGATAGGCTTTACAATTTACCGGTAGGCGTAAGTAATTGTTTCTAAATTAACAAGTCCGACGAAGTAATAATTGCTATAAAGGTTATTTATGTTTTGCTAATATTATATTTCATGTAAATTAAATTTTTAACAATTCGGAGCGTATTGAATATTTGGATAATTGGTATAGAATGCTGTTCACACAAATGTTACAACCTCCCTAACATTTGTCATTGAAAATCAAAAATTCCTAATTCGTTCATTATCGAAAAATGCAGCATTTATTTGCATAAGCTCAAATCTAAATACAAGAAAAATAATGTTCGCCGAGCTTTCTCCTTTTCCGTATTTTCCTACAATATACAGTACGACTTATGTTTAAGCAGACAATTTATAGTTAACGCATGAGCACATGTATCTCTATTTTACCAACATTACTTTTCATTAAAATCTACAGCATTTTAACGGGGATCACAAAGTAAACGGCCACATAAACAATGATTCGAATGTATCCGTTCGCTTCAAATAGAAGCAGGATAAGTATGCGTATACTGTTTTGTATTTATATAGTAAAATGGTCGACTGTAGGACACAAGTCTTTTTTTCAGCACTCGAAAAAAAATAAACATTGTGATTCAGCCGATAAAAAACGGTTAAATTCAATCAATTACTCGATTACTTGTCATGGACATATGGTGCAAAAATTGTTACACTGAAGTATTGTTAGTACATCTGGAATGTAGTGGAAGTCGTTTTTTAATATAATAATATGTTATAAGAAAATGCCCCGTGTTAAAGGTCATAATTAAAGTTGCATATTTCAATGGACCTCAACATCGACGAGAATCGTCAGATCCAATATTCATCTTCCATAAAGCTGTTGGGTATCTCAGATATGATGATAACAGCTTTTGTTATCTATTTCCAAAGAAAAAAATTAATTACCTTTGCTAAATTTGACAAGTTAAAAGTTAAGGTCAAATTTCGAAAGTTTATGACACGTTTGACTAGAAATTTGAACTATAGAGACTCATGTATGTCTACAGAATTTAAATAAATACTTTTCGACGGTATAATTGCTGTGAAAGACAACATATAAATCATTGTTACAGACAACGTTTAATCTTTGATACATAAGTTTTGTATTTATTGTTATTGTCTTTGAACAAGCTTTCAGTAACTGTGAGTACTCTCCAATCGGTACCGTACACTGTGTCTTAATTCCTTTTGTTGTTTGCTTGAATTCTTTGTGTTAATTTTTATTTTAAGTTAATCAGACTGCCAGTTTTCTTGTTTAATTTGTTAACATTTGTCATTCTGACCTTTATAACTTGCAATGTGGTATGGTGTTATCGTTTTGTTCAAGGCCTAACAGTACCTACAGTAACTGCTACATCTCTTTGTCTCTGATCACCGTGGGTGTTGTCTCATTGGCAAGTCTGCCACACCTTCTTATTTTTTTCATAAAGATTGTGGCGGGGTTTAAGATATGTATGAGTACTCTCCGTACCTCCTAGTCTAAACGTAGACAAAGGTGTCACAGCATAAAAACCACAGTTTATGAGAATTGACAGTTTTAGCTGGGGAACCGTAGCTCTTATTTACTTTTGTTATTTTGTTTACTAATTGCGGACTATATAATATATGCTCTGCAAGTAATAAAAACATATCATAAGGACATAACTGTTACGGTTCCGCAGATATCCCAGTTATTGTAATATAAAAAAGAAGATGTGGTATGATTGCCAATGAGACAACTGTCCACAAGAGACCAAATGATACAGACATTAACAACTATAGGTCACCGTACGGCCTTCAACAATGAGCAAAGCCCATACCGCATAGTCAGCTATAAAAGGCCCCGATAAGACAATGTAAAACAATTCAAACGAGAAAACTAACGGCCTTATTTATATAAAAAAAATGAACGAAAAACAAATATGTACCACATAAACAAACGACAACCGCTGAATTACAGGCTCCTGAAAATTTGTTCAGAGCAAATTCCTAACAATAAAAAAAATAGAACAAAAAAAGAGAGGCAAAAGATATCAAATGGAAATTGAAACTTAAAATTCGATAACAAACTGACAACTTCAGGGAAAACATTTCAATCAGTAAAACTCTAATGGATTTTGAATGTTACACATTAAGGGAACTGTAGTACTGTAAATTACACTTAAGATTGCAATGTCTTTTTTTCTAAATGACCTTTGCATGAATTATACTAAGGAGAAAGTGTCGTAGTTCCTTGTTAAAATTAACTATAGTTCGTATAGTATTTATTAACTTCCGACAACATTAATGGTATTGGTATTACATTGATAATACTGGAGACTGTATAGCACCATATAAGAGGACTTAATTACACTCAATTCGAAAACTCCTTATTCGTGTATATAAAAAAATCAAAGATGAGGCATGCTTGTCAATGAGACAAATCTCCACTGGACACCAAAAGACATAGAAGTTTTCAACGCATCTATAGGACTGAAAGGATGAATGGATGGAGGCGTATAGAAATAGAAACCCAGCAATAATAAAAGCATGCCGCCACAGTGTATTTTGTATTTTGTAAGGCATGATACTTTGATGGGCTTATACGTTCGTATATGACTATAATATATTATCTTCTAGCTGCTTATGAAATGTTCAACACCAAAGTGTAATGTGTATTTTTTATTCTTTTTAGGCACATTTTTCATTAAAGAAATTGCAAATTTGTTGCTTTGTGACCAATTTGAAAAAAAAACAATGTGAAAATTTGGTATTGTTTATATCTGTAAATTATATTTGTTCAGCATCTTCTTTGTTTAAAGAAACTTTTAACTAAAAAAAAAAGAATATATGCTAAATTCACCATGCATTTACACTGCACTATTATTAATATTGTAGAAAAAAATGATATACAAATGCATGAAAATTATATGTACATGTAACTATAATATACAAATACTAATATATAATTATATAACAATAAACCAGAGTATACTGATTTGTATCATTACAATAAAATAGTCTTTACGGTGAGGTTTAATTCCCTGTCATTAATTTATCATTCACGCACTAACCTGTCCCAGAAAAAAAATATAGCTGTTCATTAACCTCACTTTCGGGTGTAAAGATGTGATTTTATTTACTGGAACAAGTGCTTGTCGGACCATCCATAACAACCTGCAGTCAAACATACAAATATAAACTGTCCTTTATGCTGGAAATAAATCATTCATAATCCGCATTTGAAAATGCTTCATACAAAATGCGCTTCGGGCAACGCCTTCACACCTCGAACAAATTTTAAAAGATTGATTGAATGATTGATTAGTATTTTTAAAACACAAAATTCAAAATATGACATGAATAGCAATAATGTGGTCATTTTTATAAATTTCCTGTTTACAAAACTTTGAATTTGTCGAAAAACTAAGAGTTTTCTTATCCCAGGCATAGATTACCTTAGCCGTATTTGGCACAACTTTCTGGAATTTTGGATCCTCGATGCTCTTCAACTTTGTACTTGTTTGGCTTTATAAATCTTTTGATGATCGTCACTGATGAGTCTTAGGTAGACGAAACGCGCGTCTGGCGTACTAAATTATAATCCTGGTACCTTTGATAACTATCACCGTTGGGCTAATTCTTGGCGGTTATAAGTTATAACATATGACAATCGGTTAACCGTTTTGACGTCAGATTCATAAGATTCAACGTTATGACATTGCCAGTGCGTCGTCACATTTGGACGTCGCCAGTGCCAAATTCTGTTGACGTCGTCTTATCAGAAAATTTTTATTTTATTGATTTTAAAACAAGTTCCTAAGTGAACTACATTCTTCGTTTAAAAAAAATGACAAGAAGATACGTTCGATGATAAAAAAAAGTTAACTGACCATTCTTTCCTGTATTCCCCATGGTAAAAAATAAAATCACAAAAAGTTATGAACTACGAGGAAAATTCAAAACGGAAAGTCCCTAATCAAAAGACAAAATCCAAAACTCAACATCACACGAATGGACAACAAATGTAATATTCCTGACTTGGTACATGTATTTTCTTCCTGAGGGACTCTTATTTTCTTTCTATACTGAACTGTATAATAATAAAGAAATTACAAAATGACCAAAGATACTCAGCTTATGATTTTGTAAGGCTCGTATAAGAAAGTAAGAAAATCAAATAAACCCTCGCTACTTTTACTACAGGCCTATTGCGCTCATATTAAAACAAGTAGCTACAGTAAAAAGATTGATTTATTGATGTATTGATTGGTGTTTAACGCAAGTTTCAGCATTATTGTGCTATTGTGTGCCGGTCACTTTTTATGGGTGCATAGAGAAAACAATCGACCTATGGTAGGAACATTGACAATCCTAGTCAATTAAGATTCAAGTCGAGCTCAGCTGCCACGTGCAGTAATCGAACTCACAACTTCGGTGTTGACTGGCTAATGTTTGACTATTGAGGCCCAAGTTAAAACAAAGACAAGGTTGTATTGAAGCAATTAAACTGTGCAGCGTATTGCAGGTTAGCCAATTGTCCTCGGTCGTTTCATTATTTAGACAGAAAAACTTACTTGTAAAAGTCAACTCGACAACCCTTTTCATACATTGCGTAATAACTGAATGTATTTGAATTAAGATTATAATAAATATCATACGCTGTAATCAAATCTATCGTCGACGCTTGTTTGTATTTCCCGGAGATCTGAGATAACTCTGTGCTCCGTGCGATTCCTCGTCAATTGTGTTGGTCTAACCTTATAATACAGTTGTAATAGCAAAATAATTTCCATCCAATTCTTATGAATTTCGTCAAGTTGTAATCATCTGATGCAAATAATCCTTCAAATAAATGAATTTATAACTATCGTTTCAGTACGATATAATTCTGGAATGAATCTTTTTTCCATCTGTTATCAATAAAGAATTAATGTTCTCGTTCGTTCTTTAGCAGAATGGTCTGGAATTTTTTACAAACACTATTACCAATTTCCATTTCTGCCAAATTGTATATATGTTATCTAATAGAACATTGGCCGTATTAGTTTTATCTACCATTCTACATTCATATGTTATTGTAAAATACAAACGCAGATGGAAATTCGACAATCAGACGACCCTAAACCACTCATTCAAATCAGAAATTCTTGTATATCGAATTCCATCTTTTCGAAATCACTGAAACTCGAGCCTTAGGATATTTTTTCAATGATTTTTTTCCTAAATCTCTTTGCATTGTTATAAAGGTCATTTTTTTCTGAAAGAAATAACTTACAAAAATATAAGATAGTGTGATAACTAGAGGCTCGAAGAGTTATGCATAGCTAACTTTATAAATGCTTTGTTCAGGAATGTATGGGATTGCTCTGACGTCTGAAAATCTTTTGGAGCTGGCCTGGGAATTAGAGAAATTGCCAAACCAGACTTGGGGTAGATTTTCTAACCACACACGAAGGATTCATTAAATGTTAATCAAGTAAATTTATTCAGACGCACGAAGTTATTAAGCTTATTTTAGGTACTCTTCTGTATTGACCTTTAAAACCTGTTGATTGTTTTGTTGTTGGTTTGCCGACCAATGTGCATTTACAACACGTCTAGACCTATGCTAACTAAAGTTTGATATCTGGTATTACACGTATTGACATAGCCATATATTATAGCTATCTGGTTTATTTATTGGGCTGAATAGAGCTTGCCATCTACTATAGCTCTCCTAGATTTTTGCTTATGAGATCAATATTTCTTCTGATATAGCTTTACTTTTTTTTAGTGCAACCAACAAAATGTCTTCTAATAGCTAAAATTTTAATCTTGCTTTTTTGCTTTCATACATTGTAGAAGGGTGTATTTTCCCCCCTCATAACCAACATAACTCATAATGGTGTGTTATTTATTAATTGTATATTGCACTATATATTCCTTATTCCCAAGAGCCTTTATTGACAAGTTCAAAGTTGTTCAATAATGTACAATATACCAAATGTCCTTATCTTTATGTATTCTGCCTTTAACACTGTCTGTAATTGAACTAAGTTTAAGATAGTTCCTATGCATGAACAGGTCAAATTGTATTTCTAGATCAGTAGTATTTGCTAAATTTGGTGAAATAAACATGTAAATCCTGAGTTTGTTTTTAAGAATAATTGCTGTACACAAATTGTAAAGAGATCACTGTATAGACATTGATATAAATAGTGTACCGTTCATCAGGTACAGTCTATATATAGTATAGAAAAAAGTAAAATCACAAAAATACTGAACTAAGAGGAAAATTCAAAACGGAAAGTCCCTCATCAAATGGCAAAATCAAAGGATAAAACACATACAACGAATGGAAAAAAACTGTCATATTCCTGACTTGGCACAGACATTTTCCAATGTAGAAAATGGTGGATTGAACCTGGTTTTTGAAGCGCTAACCTCTCACTTGTACGACAGTCGCATAAAATTTAATAATTGTATTGATAATGATGCGGGAACAAAACAAACACTCACAACAGGTAAAAATGTCACAAATGAAAAGTATTATTCGGTAGGTCACATTCGCGAAAAGGGAACGGGATAGTCACTGCGTCCATTCCCTCAGATATGAGTTATAACACGGATTTGTTTTCTCTCAATCAATTTACTACTTTTGAACAACAGTATACTACTGTTGCCTTTATTTAAACCTACAAGGCAGTACACACATCATCCTAACACTAATTCAAGGAATATCTAAAATGTTTGTAACAATGGCAGATCAGCATACATAAAATAACATCTTCTCAATCGATATATTTGGAGCTATATGAAGCTATAGGTCCTTCTATTTATTCCTCTGATCGGAGCAGGGAGTAAACTAGTTTACACCTGTCTGTCCGTCGTAAGAAGTTTTCGTCGTATATGTTTTGAGAACTATCGTAAAAATTGTCATTTGAGTGTTCTACATTTGCCGTGTTGTACGTTTTTACATTCATCAATCAATAACTTTCTATTTACCGAAATCCTTATTCATAATTATGTTCATTAGTAAATCATAACTGCTGAAATATATTAATTATAACAGTAATCACATTCATCTAAACTATGCTATGGAAAATAACACTTTTAATGTATAAACGCATTGGATATCCGCCATGGAACAGGATCTGATGACTTTTCTTGTCTTTAGATTTCGGTGTGTTGTGGCCTGCTTTTTGCCTGGTGTTTTCTTGCTGTTTGTTTATTGATTTTTTGTTACTTCTTTGCCATCGTGTTATATGTTTATAATGGATTTGTTTTCTCTCCTTGCTGAAGTCTGAGGCTCCTTTCCTTTTTTCTAACATCATGCTGCGTATTAAAAAGTTGTTCTAAGATGTTCTAAACGAATATTTATGTTCAGAACCCTTCTTATTGTTCTTTTAACAGGTTCGAACAGAGATTTTTATTTACGCAAACAAATATTATATTATCCTGCAATTTATTGGATTTTTTACATAAAAACGTTAACAGGATATTATTTTTTCAGCGACTCATTGCACTGAAAAATGCGCGTACGTTAAAAAAAAAGTAAAATCACAAAAAAACTGAACTTAGTGGAAATCAATTCGGAAAGTCCATAATCAAATGGCAAAATCAAATAACAAAACGCATCAAAAACGAATGGACAAGAACTGTCATATTCCTGTCAAAGCTTTAACAACCCTATGAAATTACAAAATTGCGCAAAATTCTTAGATAATAACTTGTTTATGCTGATGCCATTTATATACGAGTTAAACCAAGCCATTCTTTTCCTATTCTATATGGCTATATATTAAAAAAAATATATACTGCATTCTATACGGAAATAAATGTAACTTTAAAATTGTACCTATCAAATTACAGAATCGTATAACAGTTCAAGTAATATAATTTTTTGAATAAATAGCAAAACAATTGAATTATATCTGTAACTTGTACAATACTTTGTTGATTGCAGGAAACAATAAAAGTCAATTTGTTGACATTAGGATGACCAAGATATAAACGAAAAACAGGCTAAGAGTATTATGACATATATTTCTACTACATCGTGCGGTCAGTTTGGTCTCAAGTTTAAGCAAGTCAAAATGATGCATATTGAATTGATTTTAAGACAATACAACGATTTTCTTATTTCAGCTTAGAAGATGGTACATGGATTAGCTAGTGTATTTGTATATAAACCATTCGAACATGTATAAGGTTCCTGGCTGGCGATTACTAGAGATTCTGTATGCGCTTCAGGTAAGGCATTTGGTATTAAGATATTATGTCACGTACACCTACATGCATGTTACTGTAAAAGAGGGACGAAAGATACCAGAGGGACAGTCAAACTCGTACACTGAAAATAAACTGACAGCGCCATCGCTAAAAACGAAAAAGACAATCAGACAAACAATAGTACACATGACACAACATAGAAACTAAAGAATAAGCAATACGAACCCCACCAAAAACTAGGGGTGATCTCCGATTGGTAAATAAAGGCAACATTGGTATACCGATGTTCAAAACTCATAAATCGATAGAAAAAAACCAAATCTGGGTCACAAACCAAAATGGAGGGAAACTCATTAAATATAAGAGGAGAATGACGATACAACATCAAAATGTAACACACACTGAAACGAACTAAGCATTAGACAAAATCCGATGAGAATGACAAATATAACATCAAAACTAAATACATGAATTTAGGATAGAAAAGTACCGTGACACGTCTTTTAATAATGTGAATTCACACTCAAATATAAGAGGAAAAACACGACACAAAAGAAACACAACGTTAAAATGTAACACACACAGAAAGGAACTATTTTTTTTTTATGTATTACCAATAGAGGGTTGCTGCTCACAAGGAAGCTATTTTAAAAACCAAGAGTTCCAAATGGTGTAGTTGAAATCATCCCTTCGTAAATTTTACGGACGCCATCACGAGTTGGTTGACCGCTATGGAATAACCGTTTCACAGATGATATCGGATATGTTTCTTACGTCGTAACTTCAATTCCCTACCCTTTCATGAATTATGACCTATCGAATTAGACTATTTACCGGATTTGTAATAACATGAGCAAAACGACGGGTCCCACATGTGGAGCATGATCTGCTTACCCTTCCGGAGCATCTGAGGTCACCCTCAGTTTTTGGTGGGGTTCGTGTTGCTTATTCTTTAGTTTTCTATGTTATGTCATGTGTAATATTGTTTGTCTGTTTGTCTTTTTCATTTTTAGCCATGGCGTTGTCAGTTCGTTTTCGATTTGTGGGTTTAACTGTCACATATTACCAAAAGAGTAAACTGTAAATACATGTTTATCGAAAGTTAAATTATGATCAAATGTAATTAAATAAAATATCATAATATAAAAGAATACTGAAAATGTCTAAAGATTAGAATGACTAATGTTGAGAAAAAAAAATATCCAAAATATATTATAAATATTTTTTATCAACACGCATCTTTTACCTTTTTTTTCTTTTTTAGCTGATGTTCGAGTGTGCTTGTACTGTAGAAAGAACATGTAATTCTCGTATTGGAATACATAAAAAGAAAGAATTTGAATATTTTTCTTGTGCTTGGTGCTACGATTTTTTGTTCCAGACAACACACAAAACTTTAATTGCCTCGGAAGTAGTTCATTATCTGTATCATACAATAGAAAACAGGGTAATATTACCTGATATCAATAATCAGACTTACGTGAATGACATATGCTCAACTCTTGACAAGGACGAATGTCATAGATGGCAAACATGTTGCAGTGCAGCTTCTGCATGTTGCCAGAAACAATTGTCTGTTCCGTTGGGTGATTTAAATAACACATGTGATCGAACATGGGATGGATGGATATGTTGGGACGACACACATCCAGGACAGCAAGTTTACCAGTCATGCCCACTCTATCTCACATTTTCAGTGCCTTCCCGTAAGTTTACTTATGTACAGTAGACATACATAAAACTTATATGATGTATAGTTCACTGTAATTTGTCAAAGAGAAACTTATGGCACAAGGACATTCGTGTAAAATGGTTTAAATACTAGGAACTTACTTATGTAGTATTAGTTAAATAGTGTGCTAGTGACTTAATACGGTATATATGGTGAACGATAAATTCGTTACATAGTCTGCTAGTGATTTTGTGTAGATTAAGCATATAAAACCCAATTTTTAGTGAAAAAAAGAAAAATACACCATAATATTTTAGATTAAATATGAGAAGATAGCTCTAATAGTGTCATCGGACTGTTTTTCTTGCTTCATTATAAAGTAGATACATTTACTTTTTCTGATTTAATTACATTATGTTCTATTTTACAAGGTGTTACGACCTGCCTACCAAATGTTACTTGTCTTAGGTACAGAAAAAGTAGAATAATAAATATATTACCTATTAGGAAAATTATGAACAGAAAGTTCCTAATCAAATGTCAAAACCAAAAGCTCAAATAATTCTCTAAACGAATGATAACAATTGTCATATTCCTGACTTGGTACAGGCATTTTCATATCTACAACATGGTAGATGGAACCTGGTTTAGCTAGCCAAACCTCTCATTTGTACGAGTTTAAATATTTAAAAAATCAGAACGTAACGCCACGTCTATAAAACGGTACACGAGTGCATCTTGTTCTTTTTTTTTAGGTCAAGCTGTTAAGACCTGCCTATCAAACGCAACATGGGAAAGAAGAGAAGGTTTTGAATGGACCGATTATCAAACATGTCTTTATGTTGATGTAAGCGATTTACATATCATTAATTCATGAACTTTCACCTAAATGTGTCTTCATCACTTGTAGGGACATTTTGTTTTTGTTTGTCAAAAAGTAAAATAACAAAAATATTGAACTCAGGAGAAAATTCAAAATGGAATATCACGACTTAAATGACAAAATCAAAAAAACAACAAACGAATTGATAATAACTGTCATATTCTTACTTGTTACAGGCCATTTATAATGTATTAAATGTATGTGCATGTATTTATTGAGCTAAATATATATATTTTATCTGAACCATAGAACGCGTTTCTCTTCATTTTTCGTCAAAATATGACCAAGCTTGTCTTCCTTGGTATCTTATCTTGTTTAAGACTATCTTGATTCAGGTAAAGTCATATATGAGGTTTTATTTGAAAAGCTTTGGTCATATTATAGAATATTTTTATAAACGTACCGATGATTGCTGCTATGAAGCATGTTCGAATACAGAAATTACATATCAAATTATAGCTTAAATGGTTTAAAAACTGACTATAGGCATAATAAACCCGTTTATTTCATTATGTTACTGCCGTTTTAGGATCTGAAGACATCTATATATATAGGATTTGCGTGTAGTCTTGTCAGCATTGCAGCTTTATTTCCTGCCGTTGTTATTTTTATACGATATCAGTAAGTGATTTAAACGTTTGACTTAATATATTAATATTTGTTGCATGCTTTGGCTAGTCTTCTTGTAGTATTTATAACTGGAATGTGATTTCTAAAGTAATTTACCAATATTTGATCGAGTTAAATAAAATCACAATATATAAAATGTACCCAAAACCGTGTTCCCCGATAGTTTATTGCGAATTAAAAACAAACCGTGCACCCAGTTATGCACGTGGTGAATATATACCACTGTTGTCTTATGGATCATTTATTTAATGATACTTCATTAGACTTTCCTTTTCTTCACGTCTGAAGGGCTAATTAAGATACAAAATCTCCCTCAGACCGACTGAAATCAAGTTTATTAAATCGATATAAAGACATGAATAATAATAGAGCCTATTCATCGATTTAATCAGTTTACTGATATGAAGATGTCCATGCTTTTAATTTTAAAATATTATTTTAATTTAGATTTAGATTTTTGAAAAGGAAATATATATCTGCAAGCTTTATATTTTTATAAGACAATGAACAGACAAACATATAATTTGCTTATCTCTAAAAATTTTAAATCAAAATACAAAATTCTAAATTCTTTTTCTGTTTTCGATGTGTTTTACATGCATGTACAAACTACCCACAACATTGTTGTTGGTTTTTTTTTTTTTATATATATATATATATCACGAAAACATTTATTCTGATCTCAAACATGTTATCAGTTAACTTTAATCAGATGTTCAAGTTTTATTAACATCACAAGTGTGTGAAAAACAAACTAAGATGTAGACTTCATTGTAACATATTAGTTTTTCGAAAAATTCAAAGTTTTGTAAACAGGAAATTTATAAAAATACATTCATATTAAATTAGATTCTTTCTCATTTTTATATATATATCACGAAAACATTTATTCTGATCTCAAACATGTTATCAGTTAACTTTAATCAGATGTTCAAGTTTTATTAACATCACAAGTGTGTGAATAACAAACTAAGATGTAGACTTCATTGTAACATATTAGTTTTTCGAAAAATTCAAAGTTTTGTAAACAGGAAATTTATAAAAATACATTCATATTAAATTAGATTCTTTCTCATATAACTTAATACAGAAACTATACTATCGATACTGATGCTTTCACATTTCATTGTAGAGCACTCCGCAAACAACACAGAATTCGTCTACATATCAATTTCTTCCTGTCACTATTCCTCAAGGAAAGTGCCGTTGCACTGTGGGATATGTTGGTTACGTATGAACGCATAACTAACAGCGACAGCAGCAGCACGGTTCTTGCTCAGAATGGAGTAAGTGTTTATTTGTAACAATTATTTAGATAAGACAATTATAGAATGCATTTTACTTTTTACTCAGCAATATTAGTGCATACATATTAGTTCCGTAAATTATCCACATGCAAAACAGGAACGTAATGCTTTTTGAAAAAAATATTTTTACACATTATTTAGACTCCTCGTATATAAACCGAACGTGCATATATCTTATTTAACAGAATTGAAACGGTGAATGTGTCAAATAGATATTAACGCAATCAAAACGAAAAACAACCCAAGGCAACTAATTGTTCTGGAATGCATCGATAAAATCCCATACCGCATTTTGTTTTATTCATTTTTGCTGGTGCACGTGTTTAGTGCTTTCCCAAGTTAACCTGCCCTACTGTAAAATCTTTAATCACGTACGTATTTTTGAAGATATACTATATAAATACAAAACAATGTATCGTTTTTAATCAGTTTTAAGGTTAAAATGTACATTGTTTTTACCGTTCTTTTAAATGTTTTGTGCATTTTAATTTTTTATACTTTTTGTACACGTACCTTTAATTCTTAACACGATCAATAATTATTTCTAGCATTAAGGAAAATGAACAGCATTAAAAACCCAATTGTGTTGTAATATATTAATCTTTTTTGTTTTAAAGGAGTTCATACTAGATATAAAGACGTTAGAACATTTTATATATTCATTATCACAGATTTTGTTATTTTAATTTCTTCTGTTGATGAAATTTTAAAGAAAACCAATAATCAAGCGATATCAATGCTTGTTATTCTATTGAGCTGATTAAAGTCTGGTAGGTTCCATAGAGCCTTCAATTATACAAAAATAGTTCTTTGAAACATATTCAATTCATCACACTTCAAAGACGCTGTATTAGGACTGAAATAGAACTAATACATAATATGTATATATTGCAACATAACGAATAACTTACTTTATGAAAAAATTCTTCTTTTGTTTAGCTTTGTTAGTGATCCGATATCAGATTAATATTGCTAAAAATAAAAGAGTTCTTAAGAAATATAGCATTGCATTTGAAGTGCGTTCCTAGATTTACACCATGTGGTACCATCGTAGTGAAAAGTCCTGACCCCAATACTTCCCCCGCTCGCTATAACTATATAGACATACCTTGATAAACGACACAGAACATATAACTGTTAAAGAACACTTTTGTTTTTATTCTATTTGAACAGGCTGGATGTAAAATATTATCCTTTCTTAAAATATATGCTAAAGGTGCCAGTTTTACTTGGATGTTTTGTGAGGGTTATTATTTACACCGACTGATGAGTGATGCCTTCTCTCCACCTCGTTCACTTATACCTATATTTGTTGCAGGATGGGGTGAGTTATTAACGTGTCATGACAATAGTATTATATTCCTGTATCTGTCATATTAAATTTATAAACGAATTGTATATTTTTATATCAAAAAAAAATGTAGATTATATAATTCAATGTCATATGAAAAAATAAATAATAAATAATACAACCAATTTTTTCATGGAAACGGACTTACAAATTTATGTTTACATATTTCAGTTTGATTAATTTGGGGCATGTGCAATTGGATCTACCAAGTCCGTTCAAAATTAAAATTAGGATTTTAGGTATAGTTGCCAATGAGAAAACAATCCAATAGAAACCGAACAATGATGATTATGTAATGCTCATATACGCACAATAAAGATCATACATTTTTCTTTGAAAGAGACGATTCAGCATTAAAACAAGTTTTCAATGACTCGATAAGTTTCTGTTGATGAATGAAAAGAGTACAGCAACTCAATAACTCCTAAATAATTCGTCCCGACGATCTCTGTGTATTTGTTTGTTAAAAAAAGCCACAACACGTACATGTAACTTTTAATATATTTGGAGGAATAAATAATAGCAAGCTACTTGAAAACTAATTCTATATAAGCTACACATCAGAAAGAAAAGTGCAAGGAAGCTAGCTATGAACATTGTAAATTTTAGCTGCAACTATTGATTTTTTTTGTATTGAGAAATTTCCATAAACTTTATTTTATTAATGAAGTTCAAATGCTTTTCATAACCTTAATATGTTTCAGCCATTCCGTTCGTGTCAACATTAATTTATGCAGTTCTACGGATTGTGTATGCAAATGAAAGGTAGGACTTAGTTATATTAGGTTACTTTCAAAGTTTGTATTTTAATTTCTTAAATATAAACAGATTCTACAAACTATTTCAAAAATTAAAATGACTTGGAGAATGTTTATAAAAATGAGTTATATTTCTGATCTGTTATTTACCATTTTATTATACATGTACTAGTGTACTAGTATTGTCACGTTATGTTGTTTTGTAGGTTAAAAAAAACATATAAATAAAAAGACATGAAATGATATGGCATTTTTATTTTAGCTGTTGGTCAACCAGTTATGGTCATTTTGAGTGGATCTTTGATGCTCCTAATCTTGCATGCCTTCTTGTGAGTATACACAACATATAAGCTGGCAATTTTTACTTTTATTGCTCATATTTGTATGGTTGAGTTATCATTATAAACTAAACAAACTTGTATTGCTCATATTTGTTTGGTTGAGTTATCATTATAAACTAAACAAACTTGTATTGCTCATATTTGTATTGTTGAGTTATCATTATAAACTAAACAAACTTGTATTGCTCATATTTGTATGGTTGAGTTGTCATTATAAACTAAACAAACTTGTATTGCTCATATTTGTATTGTTGAGTTATCATTATAAACTAAACAAACTTTTATTGCTCATATTTGTATGGTTGAGTTGTCATTATAAACTAGACAATACAAAGTACAATGTTGTATGTAAATTTTTTCATTACAAAACTTAAATACAGAACTCTATGCTTACATCGCCCTTTGTGCATTATCGTAATCCATTCTATCTTGCCTTGTAGGTGAACCTAATATTTCTGTGCAATATATTACGTATTTTGCTGACACAGATTCAGTCTCATCCAAATGAACCGAGTCATTTCAGGTAACGTCATTGCTCCATACTAACATATTCAAAACAATCCTATTTACTAAGGGTTTATAATAACAAAAAACATTTTGCCGATATATATATATAAAAAAAATGTTCGATTATTTTCTTTGTACACAACTCTTGCAACTATTCTCATTTGAATATTTAGGTTAAAATTAACCCTTTTGAATTTGAATAGATGTATTCCGTGAGCTGTATAAATGAAGTTATTTAGATTTGCATCACCAATGTTAAAAATATGAAAATGAGAAGATGTGGTGTTGTTAATAAATAAAGGCAACAGTAGTATACCGCTGTTCGAAATTTATAAATCGAAAGAGAAAAAAACAAATCCGGGTTACAAACTAAAACTGAGGGAAACGTATTAAATATAAGAGAACTACGACACAACAGTATCACAACATTAAAATGTAACACACACAGAAACGATAATATAACAATGGCCATTTTCCTGACTTGTTACAGGGCATTATAAGAAACAATGGTGGGTTGAACCTGGTTTTTGTGGCATGCCAAACCTCCCGCTTTAATGGCAATGTTAATTATAACATTAAAATGACAACATTACATGACAGCCCTACAGTACAAATAAATGGGAGAAAATGTAGGACAGAGAAACAAACGAATAATAGTCAACAAAAGGTGCCAGGTTAAAAATTTAATATGCCAGACGCGCGCCACGTCCACACAAGACTAACAAGCGACGCTTAGATGAAAATAGTTTGAAACTTAAAACAAGTACAAAGTTGAAGATTACTGAGGACCAAATTGTCAATGAGAAAATTATATTAACCAAAAGATCAAAGTGCAAGGAAGTACACAGGAACAGTTCCACACATGCCCTTTATCAATAAGCTTATCCCATATGCATGGTAAACTTTTAAATGTCAGGGATACTGAAATGCGAAACAATGCTACTAACGGTCTGCGCGAGACAAGCCTATTTAACAGAATCGTTGAAATTCTTATAACAAAATTTTAAAATGTGTCATACCCGAGGTAATATCATAACCACACGAACAAATTATTTTCAGGCAAATGTCAGATGTTCATCCGAGCTTGGACTTTTACATTCATTATTACTGAAAATTGGTACGGATTTTGTTCTCTACCGTAGTTTTTGCTGTGATTTTTTTTAAGCAAAAATGAAATTACCGTAACAATTTCGAGTAATTTACAGTTCAAATCTTTTTGACAGATTATTAGACAAATGTACTGTGTAGATCCTTTTTAAAACATATTATCATCTATTGCAGACGGGCAGTTAAAGCGACATTTGTGTTGATTCCACTGTTCGGGGTTCAGTTATTTGTTACTATATATAGAATTCCTACATCATCCCCTGGTGGTCTGGAATACGAGAGATTTTCTATTGTAACTAATAATCTTCAGGTGAGATATTTGAATCGCCTGTATGTTAACGTATGGGATCAGTCATGCAAGTAAATGAAAGTATTATCTTTATTATAACTATTTTATTAACAATAAAAAACACACGTTCTATACTGTTTTGATATGATGCTCGAGAATTTTAAGAGAAGAATTGTTAGATCCCATCTCTGACATGGCTTACAATCGGTATTCATTGGCACTATTTGACAAATTTGTATACATCGATGGAAACTGCTACCCAAGAGTTCAAATTTATATACATAATGTGTAAATATTTATGAATCTTTCTGCAGAATATCTGCAACACATTTTTTGATGCAGTATTTCAAGGTTAACATTGGTAATCAACAGTGCTAGATTTCAAAGATCGAAAAATGTACAGACTGCGTGTAATACATGATATTCATGTAATTGAAGAAAAATACAGGAATTTTTTATGATACCTAAAATACACTTTGATTATTTTACTTTTATGCATGCATACACTGTTTGAATATTTTATTAAAATACATGACATGCATACACTGTTTGAATATTTTCTTAAAATACACGACATGCATACACTGTTTGATATATGTATACATACTCTGTTCACCCCTAGTTTTTTGGTGGGGTTCGTGTTGTTTATTCTTTAGTTTTCTATGTTGTGTCGTGTGTGCTGTTGTTTGTTTGTCTTTTTCATTTTTAGCCATGGCGTTGTCAGTTTGTTTTAGATTTAAGAGTTTGACTGTCCCTTTGGTATCTTTCGTCCCTCTTTTTCAATTATTTAGTTTATATAGTTTCGCTTTAGTCTCAGTAAAAGAGGGACGAAAGATACCAGAGGGGTAGTCAAACTCATAAATCGAAAATTAACTGACAACTGGCTAACAATGATAAAGACAAACAGACAAACAATAGTACACATGGCACAACAGAGAAAACTAAAGAATAAGCAACACGAAATGTCATTTGCTACACATATTTACGGCCACAGCGTCACCAGGGTAATCACGTCGACCAATTCTCGTCACAAGACTGATTCACACCCAATATACTACCTCAGTGGTTGATATATTTTCTGTTTTATATAAGTTTAAACCAAATATATGTGTAATACAATAGATCATATTTTTTTAAGCATATTTTTATTTCAGGGTTTCTTTGTAGCTTTAATATTTTGCTTCCTTAATAATGAGGTAAGCAGCCATATACAACTTCAAAGATGTTTTAATAAACTAGTAAGTTTTCTTTCCCTTCTTTAAACATTCTTCTTATAGCAGAATATAAACACCCATGACCAGGTCAATATGTAGTGATAACGACACGTCAAAACAAGGTGATTACGACACGTCAAAACAAGGTGATTACGAAACGTCATTTGCGAAAAATATTTACGGCCACAAGACTGATTCACGCCATAAATCTTTCCATATAATGAAATGCCAAAAAATAGACTGCAGTAAAAGGTTAAGCCCTAAAGTTAACATGACTGTAAACAATACATTGTACTGTGTGGGACAAATACCAAATCAAAAGGTACATAGCAAACCTAGAACATGCCAAACAGAACTTATTGACTTGTTGTCCATCATTTAGGCGTCGGTAATTTGCATTCTCTGCCTTCGACGATGATATTTCCATTCAAAAGAGGAAACCAGGATTTCTATGCATACTGCATGTTTTGAACCTCAACAATCACGTAATCCATTCAACTTTCGAACTGCAAGTCTTTCTAGTCAATAAAATAATGAATGAAATTAATATTTGAACAATTATTTTACAAGAACTGAAAATTTGAAATGAAAAATAGAGGCAATAATCTAGTGTCTAGCGTTTTGTGAGTAGAAGAGTTTTACTTAAATACAGATTTTTGTATAACCATAGTACAGTTCGAAATAATGTTTTTTTTTATCTGTTGTTTTTTCTTGTAAATCTGTAGTATTTTTTTTCATTTTCAAGCCGTATTCGAGTACTGCAGTTCAAACATTTGCTCTTTTCAAAAACTGCCCGGGGTTAACAAAGAATATTTGAGCTTAAAAAAGACATTCAAAGTCTTAAAACTGATGTAAAATAATTTATTTTTTTCATTTACAATAAAGATAACACAATAAGGCATATGAACCCATCATATTTAACGTAACCAATTGTTTTTTTAATGTTGGTTCTTTATACATAACACCATCACATTAAAGAAGTATGGTACACCATGCATCACGGAATTCTAATAAAATAACCACAAGAACAAAAAACAAATTTGATCAATATTATATCATGTTTGATAATATTTCTTTATGTAATACTTTTAGTATGTAAAATTTGGTATAGAAATAAAAATCAAGATGTGGTTTCATTATTAATAAGAGAATATTCATTTAAGTCCACACGACGTGGATGTAGCCACATATAGGCCACACAATGCCAAAAGCCATACCTATAGTCAGCTAAACATGAAAAAATGTGAAAAATATAAACGACAAAAAGAGCAACAAACATAAAGACATTTAAAAGTACGTATCAATCTTTAAGAGGGGCGAAAGATACAAGCGGGACATTCAAACTCATAGATCGATAATAAACACTGACAACGACATGGCTTAGTGAAGTAGCAGCAGATAAATGTAGTGTAACAGAGAAATACCGAATACTTAACTGTCACACGAGAGAACAATGGTTGATAAAAACAGCCGGGAACACCGAAAAAGATGACAGAAGAAGAAGTGATAACAACTGCATTGACTTTATCATATATTTCTGAAAGTTTTCCCGATCTATTCACATATTTTCTAGCTTGAAAAAGTTAACTATTCCAACGGCACGTCCTATCACCTTGTGACTTGCACACAATCCAACGAAGTTTCTGGTTTGATAACTGTGTGTTGTAAGATGGTGAAATTGATTATCTCCAATGCATGTAATTAAAACATAAACACAAAATGCATCTTTGGTTTCAGGTGATTTCAAATATTCGACGGTCATGGCGCCGAAGGGTACGTGATAGAGGAGCATCACATTCCAGGAGAACAGACATGACATCAGTCAATATGTCCTTGACAAGAACTGACGCAGACTTTCATTGTGTTAATAAACCTTTGTGTGACATTAAGAATGAAAACAGAGGCTGCAGTCCTGATAAAGGTGACAACATGTTTTGTCCTTATGATGAAAATTCTGTAAAATGCGTACCTAAAACAGACTTTTCAAACTTATAACAGTCCAATGTGATGTGGATCGATATTTTGTTTTCTTTTCTTTCATTGCATTTTTCATTGTCCATATTTATAATACGACGTTGAAGAAGTTAATTGTGTTCTTTGTTATATTTACTGCGAATCACTGATATGTTTATCATTAAAACTTTTTTTATTAGCGTTGCAATTTCATTTCATCGGAAATTTTGATTTTATTCAATCCCCTTCAAAGAGGTTACTGTGACTTTAAAACAGTTTTAAATATATGTTGTACAGAAATAAAACAAAGATTTAACAAAATCACAAATTTAGTTCAGTCGCTGCGTTTTCTGCATTTTCTTTCCTCGAAAAGGCTCTTACCAAACTAAAACATTTGAAAAAAGTAGATAACAGAAATACCAAACTCCAAGGAAAATTGAAATGAAAAGTCCCTTATCAAATGACAAAATCAAAAGCTCAAACACATCAAACAAATGGAAAACAATGATGTATGAACACTTAAATACCAGAGGGGCTAACAACAGCTGTTATGAAATGTAAAAAACACTATTTTATAAATTTCATTAGTCCAACAATTTTTTTAAGTCTCTATCAAGAACGGTATAACTAAGGATGATGTGGAAGCTAGAGATGACCACACACTCGGGAAAAATCAATCAACATTTGAGATCTTCGAATTAGCTCTCGCCGCGATATAGCCTTTTTGTGCTAATGCGACGTAAAGCAAACAACAATCAATCAATCAAACATGTTGGCTTTCAAATGTTACTTTACAGTCCACTATGTATAAAACCGTAAAAATGTTCGAAGAAAATCGACTAGAAGAAAAAGGAAGCTAAATTCATTTTAATTATGTTTTCAAAATGTAAAATAACAAAAATACTAAACTACGCGTAAAATTCCGTATTCAAACGGCAAAATCAAAAGCTCAAACACATCAAACGAATGAAAAACAACTATCATTTTCATGACTTGGTACAGGCGTTTTCTTATTTAGAAAATAATGGATTAATAAAGGCAAAAGTAGTATACCACTGTTCAAAAGTCATAAATCGATTGCGAGAAAACTAATCCGTGTTTCAAACTAAACCCGAGAGAAACAACAAAACAACGAAACAATAGAAACACTGAAGTGCAACCAAAACAAACGATAAGGCAAAATACATAGATACGAACTATTAAATGACATCCTCCATATTCCTGACTTGGTACAGGACAATATACGAAAAACGGTGCGTTCAACCTGGTTTTGTGGCATGCCAACCTCGACCTATATGGCAATGTTAGATATACCGCTAAAATGACAACATAACATGACAGGAATACAGTTACTGTAAAAACAAATGCAAAAACACTCCGGACAGAGAAATACATAAATAAATGATATAATAGTATATTTCGACATGTTAACCACAAAATAACAACAAATACCTAAAATTAATTAAGAACAGAACAGCATAAAAGAAATACGAACTGTAGTCATACAAATGTATCAACGCCACAAAGAGTGACGTCATAGGTAAATTTTAAACAATTGGATTTGAATTGAAATTTGGTTTAATTTGATTTTATGTTATTTTGTGTATTTTATAATCTGGTTTTATAGCTAGTAAAATCTCTAACTTGTATGACAGTCGCATGCAATTCCATTATATTGACAATGATATGTGGAGAGAACAAACATATTTCTAATAGGTAAAACTGTCAAAAATAAAGGTACAGCAATATACAGACACAGAAAGATGAAACCTTATCTAATTCACAAAATATGCTCAATTAATTTAAAATAATTAATATATTAATATATCATATCAGTACCACAGCACTGACTACTGGGAAAATGTTACAATCAACCCATTAATAGTAAATGAAAATGTATACTCATGAATTATATAAGACCTAAAATGACTGTTGCTTTGGTCTATCAAATTAGTACGAAGGGCAGAGAGTGAGTTCTTCAGGAAATTATTAAAATGAAACATAGACTTTAATTGTTCGGAGTCAGTATATGCAATAGTCTCATAGCCTGCTAGAAATAACTAGAAAGGAGAATTTTGTCAATAATTCAAAGGAAGTTAAAGAATAATTCAAACTATGTGATCGGATTGCTAAGTTTATATTTTTTAACCCAAAAATAATTTTGCGCAAATTAGTCTGGTTATTGTACACAGAGCACTGAATAAAGGTTAATATAACATGTTTAGTTCAAATGATATAGAGAATTAAAAGTACGGATAAGAAATTGAACTCATCTATAAGTACTACAAGTAATGTAATTGAATGATGACATTTCCCAGTATAGAAAAGTACGTACAAGTCGGGATAATTTGAAGACACGGGATTGATTATCTAATATTATACCTGTTTCTGTTTAAATGATTTTTATCTATTTGAAACCTTCATACCTTCATTATGATTTCTAGGGATAAGATATTCCTTAGTTCAGCTAGTTTGCATGATCGTTATTCTCGCTAAATAGTTAATCAGGTAATCAAAGGTACCAGGATTATAATTTAATACGCCAGACGTGCTGAGGAACAGACTACTTATAGAGTACGAGCCTATTTATTAAAATGCCGTTTTTTAAACATTAAATGGTATTCATTTCACTGAAACGTTATTGTTCGAAGTTTCGATGGTATACATGCCCAGATTACAATGTATGAATAAATCTTATATCAGGATATAAATATATATGTATAAGTAGTTTCTAACAATTTCATTTTTTACATTTGAAAATGCCTCAACCAAGTCAGGAATATGCCAGTTGTTGTCCATTCGTTTGAAGTGTTTTATCATTTGATTTTGCAATTAGATTAGGGACTTTCCGTTTCGAATTTTCCTCGGAGTTCAGTATTTGTGTGATTTTACTTTTTTCTACTTTTATATTTATCCCCGTGCATTGCTACGTCACAATTTTCATTGAAAACGCAGGCATAGTACGAATTCATATCATGTACGAAAATATGACCTGAACAAAACATTGAATGCATAAAAAAATCAGGAGAGACTAATCAACATAACAATCAGAATATAAAACCAGAATGAGAACGGGTGTATCGACATAACAATCAGAATATAAAACCAGAATGAGAACAGGTGTATCGACATAACAATCAGAATATAAAACCAGAATGAGAACGGGTGTATCGACATAACAATCAGAATATAAAACCAGAATGAGAACAGGTGTATCGACATAACAATCAGAATATAAAACCAGAATGAGAACGGGTGTATCGACATAACAATCAGAATATAAAACCAGAATGAGAACAGGTGTATCGACAAGTTAAGTGTAACGGGTGTATCGACAAGTTAAGTGTCCTCTCATATGCATGCATTACCTGCCGCGTGAATTCACACTCAGTCAAAATATCACAATTAGGCATACAACACAATCGGTTAACTTACATATTAGACTACTCGTTATAGGGTTGAGACAGAACAACATCGTATGGGTCTACCAATTGGTGATGGTGACCTTTAAAGTTAGGTAGTGTCAATATCAATCATTACATCCCAGCTCCTTTGTTCTAACAGGGGTGATCTGAGCCCAGATCACCCCTACCAGATCACCCCAGTTTGAGTTTCTTTGTTATGCATGCTTTCCTTTGTTCTGTAACATTTTGGCGGGAATGTCAAATCCACTATAAAACTTATAATTGATTATACGGAAAAGACTATCTATCAAAATTCACGTAGAAAAAATCCACAGTATATGCAGGGATTCGAACTCAAGACCTTTATCATATCAAGCCACGACACATACAACTACACCAGGACGACTGGAAACGAACTAACAGTAATTTAACATACTTAAAGGAAACAAGATCTTTTTATAAGTGGGGCGAGTTGGCAGACCTTTATTCAGTGTGGTTTAAACCTTTTTCGTTAATACGTGAGTTGTCAGACTAATTGTTCAATTTGAATTTACACTTTTTCAAAAGTGGGAAGAGTCGGTAAACAAGAGTGGGTCGATTGTTTTTATAAAGTGGCGATATAGTGTGGGCCGATTGCGTGTGGGGCGAGTTGACATTGTTTGATATCTACTCATTGTGTTCGGGGGTCATAAGGGGTATACATCATATAGTAATATATAAAGTATATTATAATGGTTGCTTGGCGTTCTAAACTCGATTTTATGAATTGTAGACGGATTTTCGTCTAATCTAAAACAGCTGGGATGTAAAATAGTTATCCCATTCGGACTTGGTGTGTCAGTGTTAGATCACCCTCTGGCCTCCGGCCATCGGGGTGATCTTACACTGACACACCGCGTCCTTGTGGGATAACTATTAATTCTTCCTCATAACTCTTTTGGAAACATTTTTGTAAGATGCACTCTCCTGTTTGAAAATTTTCATATACTGTAAACATACACAAACGATACCTATCAACTAAGAAAACTAGTTGAAAAAGCAACTCATAGGGAATACATATCTTGTTATCTGATGGGAAACTCATTTTCCTAAGAGAATCAAAAACAAGCAAATGTGATATGATTGACGATGACAAAACTATCAACCAGAGTTCAAATGAGGTGGATGCAACCAACTTTTACGACTTATAAAGAACTATAGGAAACCGTACGGCCTTCAACAGGGAGACAAAATCATACCGCATTGTCGGACAAGAAAAGACCTAATATGCAAAATGTGAAATAGTGAAAATGAGAAAAACTAACGACATGATTTATAATAAAACAAGGTCTGGACTTGGGACAGACAAATGACGAAAGTAGAGTGACAGTTCAATATAAGAACAAACTATATTAATCAGCAGTCATTGGCTTAAACCAAAAGATCGGTACAAGACTCAAAACAACTAACATAAAAGCAATAGCATCAATAACTAAAAAGTGTACTCGCAGTAACTGAAAGATAGCCCAAATCAAATTACAACTTATAAATAAATACACCATGCTCTCCAAGACTAACGTATCAATTATTACACATCTAAAAAAATAGCGTTTAGAAACTTGAGGACTACAGGGATTGGATTTACAGCTAATAAATCTAGGTTTCTGTGTGGTTTAGTGAAAATCATCTCCTCAAACTCAATTAGAACACATTTGACCGTTGCATAGTATTTTTGTCTAAGCCAGCGAAAATTATGTCTATAGTTGGTAGCCACAAACGCATCAAAAGCGACGTATTACTTGATTTATACATGTCATCATCATTGTTTTCAGTCGGTACCAGTATTTTATATTTTTTACTCAGAAGAACGACTTATAACAAAATGTCACAGTCAGTATTGTAATTCACATTCTGTTAATAAAGATTAAGTTTAAACAAAAGCAAAGTACTTCTGGATTATAAAGTGACATATAATTTTTGTTTATGACCTAATGTCAATCTTTCACATAAAGAAGACGACGTGTACCTTAGTCAAACAATTAGTTAACATTTATTATTGAACTGAATGATATACATTTTTTTGACTGACGGAAGCACACAACTTATTATGTCAACATCCTTAAACAATTGCAGAGGTTTCACAGTTGGGTTCTAAAAACAGCCTTCGAAATAAATAATCTTAATACATCAGAATCAAAGACAAAGACTGGACTTAATAGAGGAAAAGATAAATTTCATCACATGCACTTTGTGATATTAATTGTTTTCCCCGTGCACCGTGATAATCTGTTTAATGATTTATATCTATGTTAATTATAACCTGCAGTTAGAGTATCGACACATCGCTTTGTCATCTAATTGCCTAAAGTACATCCAATTGATTGAAATATGTCTTCTGTAAGACTGTAATTATTTAACTGACTCTTAAAGCAAAAATGTTCTTTCAGAAAGTAGCATGTCACTTGAAAAAAGCAAATTATGTATTTATATATTGCACATGAAGTTCGTACCGTGCATTTTGTTTGAACATATTAATATTTGAAAGAGTAACATCAAGATGAAAAGCTAAATATTGACTGACGTACATGCAGTAATTAATTTCAAAGTAAGATGTACTCTTTCAAGTTTTATTGTTAAATATTACAGTGTTTTGGATATTAATGTTCTTAGGCTTTGTTTTTGATTTAGCATTTCAACTGTTGTGATTAGAGCGTCACTTTTGAGTCGTATGTATACGAAACGCGCGTCTCGCTACCCAAATCATAAGCCTGGTATCTTTGGTGTTCAATCGTAGTAACAACATTATACAAGCATATTGGTCAAAATGTGCATGAAGTTAGCTTTCATCACTCATTACAGCTTAAAATTGATCATCCGAACATTCAAAGAAAGATTTTGACTTGGGATCTGTATCTTCTTGGGTAAATTCTTCGGTATTCAGATGTATAATCCATCTTGAAAATGAATTGTTAAGTATTGATAAAAAACGGATTGGTATATTACTGATCGTATACCTTGTTCAAAGTTGGGCGTTGCCAAGAAGTTTATTTATTTTCTACTCAAGAGTTTAAATGTCTGTTTAGGGAAAACGGTACTTAAGATGGGTTTGATTGCCATTGTCTTTTTTTTGTTCTCCTTTCTTTTTTTAGCTATGCCATAGCATAGTAAGTATCAATGTCTGTAATATAACCAAAAGGATGATAAGTTAAGATTGACGGAAACGGAATCTGTGTCATATATTTGTTAGGAAGTCTAGATATTATAACGATCAAAGAACATGTAAGAACATAGTTTGTCGTGAACATCTCAATACGTACATGTGACACACTGTTACATAACTTGTTTTAGTGAAGGATGGAGGTTGTTACATGTTTAAACGTTCAAATCTGCTTCGATTGATTGCATCAGACCTAATTAGTTAGAAGACTGTTGTTCAGCGGTTTTTGTTTGTTGATATAGTCCCTACGTTTTTCTCTTTTTCTCAATTTTTAAATAAATGAGACTGTTGGTTCTCCTGTATGAATTATTTTACGCTAGTTATGTTGGGACTATTTATAGCTTGTTGTTCGTTATGAACAACAGTATATTATTTTTAACTTTTTACTCATTGATACATGATCGAGAGTTGCCTCATTAATACTCATACCACACCTTCCTATGTCTATGGTTAACTTTCTGACGAAATAAGTCGCAATATATAGTCGTTGTACTGAATGATAATTATATGCCTTAATTTGCTTGTGTACATTATGTTCATGTGACATCTGTTGGCCATATGTACTGGATTTTTTCACGATTATGTTGCCTTGGAATATAAAAATTAACCCTGTTGTACTCAACAATTTGATTTGTTGTTGATTTTCTAACCGTAAAACATATATTAACAATGGAGTTTACATTATTTGAAGTCTTCAAGTCTTAAACCATTTTATATAGGAATCTTAAAATTAAACCTTTACTATACAACCACAGCTAAATCTCCATTCCTTGCATTCTATGGCTTTTATCGCAGGCGAGACAAAACATATGGTGTTCAATCAGCTTCCGTTTTGTTTGCTTAATTGAATCGAAATTTATCTTGTACGTTTGATATAAAAGAATGTGTTTATCATACAAAACAAGACTTTAGCATTATTATTTTATTATATGATTTTACTTATCGCTAAAACGTTTAGTATATATGTTGTCGATAACATTTTGTGATAATTTAAACATTTCAATCATCTAAAAACAGCTTATCATGTCTTTTTAATGATACGCTAACATCGCTTTTGTAATCTTCTGCTGTTATGTAAACAAATTATCATCTTTGATACTGCAGCATGCTGTTCAAAGAAAACAAATTATAGAGCGTAATCTGTCTGCAAACAAATTTGATATGTTATAGTAATTTACAATCACCGTGTTGATCTGCTTCTTTCAACATATGTATACAAACCGACAAAGTGTTTATAGATACTGAATGATACATTCCAACAACTTAGTCCAAAGCAAGGAGTTAATACATAAATGCGAATATTAGCAGGGTAAAAAATAAAGAATTCAAAACAACATTTAAAGCGAAAAGCTAGACTTTGTCAAGAATATACATCATGTTAATCAATAAAAAGACACGAACTGTGCAATTAAAGCAGATAGTAAAAAATCTATTAACATTCTAGGAGATGCAATACAGCTACATGTCGATGTAGTGACAGTCAAATTGCAAGTGTGTGATCTTCAAACAGCAAGCTGTATAGGGCCCCAAAATATATACTAGTGTAAAACCATTCAAACGGGAAAACCAACGGTCTTATCTATGTTAAAAAAAAACGAGTAACACTCATGAACCACATCAACAACCGACAACTATTGAATATCAGATTCCTGAATAAGACAGGTGCAAATAATAGCATATTCATTTAAAATGGATCATCAATATTATCAATTGAAATCTAGTAATTTGTACTGTTACCATCCTTCCTAGTTAAACAAAATGTTCATTCGTTTAATGCAAGTTAAATTCAATTTGTTGATAACTTATTCTCAAGTCGAATCCCTTAGTAAGCTATTTTTCAAAGGCTGACAAGTTGCGCTTAATTACAGGCAGTAGCTTAAATAAATGAATTTACGATTCCAATGTCCAATATATCTTTTTAAATGTGTTCAGACAATTACGGTAAAATACATTGCTTTCTTTTAAACATTAGGTTCTTTCCTTGCCTATAACACTAATGAAATTTAACTCGATTTAGTTTATTTTAGATGGCATTGGTACACATAAATCAGACAACAGACGTTTTGAACTTCTGATATTTAAACGTCAGAATCTAATCTGAATACCAATCGGTAATACATTTAACAGTTTTACTATGGTGACCCCTCCCCCTCAAAACAACAAAACGCTAAAAACATATATACTTTCAAATTGTTGATACAGATCGATATAGAATAATGTATATATGTGAAGACGCTATGACATTTTCAGCTTTGGTGTCCTTTTCTGAATGCAGGCCAAATGGTTCGTCTATAAAAGAGTGGCGAAAGATACCAAAAGGACATTCAATCTCGTGGATCAAAAAAAAAACTGACAAAGCCATGGCCAGAAAAGAAAAATACAAACAGACAAATAATAGTACAATCAACACAACATAGAGAAAACGATGAATACAGTAAGCCTTCTAATTCTAATACTATTTCGTTCTGACTTCCAGAAATCATGATTTATACAGTAAGCCTACTAATTCTAATACTATTTCGTTCTGACATCCAGAAATCATGATTTATACAGTAAGCCTACTAATTCTAATACTATTTCGTTCTGACTTCCAGAAATCATGATTTATACAGTAAGCCTACTAATTCTAATACTATTTCGTTCTGACTTCCAAAAATCATGATTTCTTCGATCTTTTACATGTTCTTATCACAAATAAGTGACTTTCCCAAATATATTTTGTCTATATGAAAGATGTATGAATTTGTTTGTGAATTTCTTAATTCAAAGAACCTTATTTATTGAATCCTCTGTGATTGATTTAAGCTATGTACCATATATTTAACAGTCAATAAACTGAATGTATTCACCGACAGACGAGATATTGATAATTCACTTTCGATTCGTAATGCCAAAGTTCATGTAATATATAAAAAAATATATTATGTAAGAACAATAATGATTGATATTACATGTCGATTGGAACTCTAGATTGAACAGAAGTCATGTGTCGATATGTTATCCATACGATCGTTACGTAAGATTCACACGTTATGGTATCTCAACTACAGAAATAGCCAATGCCGTCCAAAGATGGGTCGGTTAATTTTAACAATCACTTATTATTATCCAAATACAACACCAAACACAATTGACTGTAAAATTATAAATATTATAACCGGATATTAATTTTCAGCTTTTGAAAATTCAGACAGTTGAAACGAAGATAGTGGGTGTGTGGTGTGTTGTGTTCAAAAGAAGAAAAAACCCGAACTGAAATAAAATCATGTCATGAATTAATTTAATTACACATTAAAAAACTACACTTTAATTTTAATTGTATTGTATTTTTGGTGTGAAACGTCTTTTCTGATGTTTTAAATAAATACTCCCCCTAATTTGACAAATTTCCTGAAATTTCTATTATTTATAACGTAATGAGATTTTCCAAATTATGGCACAATGTTGTTAGTATCTCAAAGAACACACGTGAAATTGTGAATATTTAAAGTACTAAAGTAATAAACTTTAGACGATGCGTTAAGGTCTAGTTAATAAACTACTGCAATTTCTAGCCGTAATGTTTATCTACTGATCAAAGAGGCCATTTCATGTTGGAAATTTTAATACAGCTGCAATTGAGAAGTATTAGTTTAATGATGAATGCGTTCAATATAGATTGGATAAACAGTAAAGGTTTAATGAGAAAAACGATTCTCTTGTCTTGTCTTTCTCGGGTTTTTTCCCTCTTGAAACGAATATTTTAACGAAGCGTCTAGAACTCACAAGACGATATGATGGATAGGTTGAGGGAATTTGTACAACTTTAGCTCATGATGGTCTTGATGTATAGATTCTGCGTACTTACGTTGTTTATCGTCCTAACAACGTGTTATATTGTTCTCTCATTTGTCTTTGTTCTATTATTAATATTACTTTTACTGTTTGGATTGTTTTCTGTGGTGTCCGTTAGACGTGGCTCGGTACTTATACATCCCATCATTGTGTTTGTATTATCTTTCATTTCTGCTGGTGTGTTTTGTATATGCGACTGTTTGTGTTTCTTTGATGGTTGTTTTAACGTGACTCTGTACTTTAAAAGATCCCGTCATTATGCTATTGTTTTATTATATGTCATTATGCTATTATTCTATTATAAATTAGAAAATACGTTGAACGACAAACCTTACCTTACATCTGTATCTTTAACCTCCTGTATAGGAGAACCACACCAGTGTCTTCATAGGCACCAGCATGTCTAACAGTTAATATCGTCCACGTGCGTGCTTTATATATAGTGCAGTAACAATCCAATACCATTTAATTTTTGTTTTATATACAAGTTATTTACACAGTGATCATTTTCCGGATCATAGTTGTTGGGTTATTACACCTTTACGTTTTTCTTGTCCTTTTTCCATCCTTTTGACAGAAAACAATATCTGGTGGTGTGCAACAAAAAGATTTCTTGTCCTTTTTCCATCCTTTTGACAGGAAACTATATCTGGTGGTGTGCAACAAAAAGAGAAGTCGGCGGCTACAGTATTCGATTTTGGCCATTCATTTTGTGTCCAATTTCAGATTTCCCGCACCATTGTAATGTCCAGAAGAATTTGCATCTTTACTTTTGATGTTTGCTCATGAAAGTCTACACTTATTGAACCCTTCAGATTGGCACTAACTTCATCCATAATTGAATTCCCGATATAAGTTGGCCCTTCGCATTCTAGGATGAAATGTCCAAGCGTTTCGTCCCCTTGGTGGCATATAAGACACATCGGGTCTGTTTCATTTTCATACATTTTGATTCGGTGCGACTGCAGAATGTATGTGCCGGTTAGCATTTTTAGCTTTGGAGGAATTCTTTCTATGTCTCTAGCTGAATGACATTTGATTTTTAGCAGTGGATGTAGCTTCCCTTGTTGAAAGTCCTTGTAATTTAAATGCAGTAGGCCGTTGTAGTAAGGAACCGTTCTTGTTAATGAGTCACTCCAGTGTTTTTGGATAATTCGGTTTATTAATGTGACCCATTTTTCTTTCCTCATAGGTATATCAAGGTAAGTGTTGATTTCATCCATGTTATATATTGTTAGGATTGTTTTGATTTGTATAAACCAGCTATTACTGTCCACCGACTTAACAGTAATTTGTCTCCGCGCCAGTTGTTTTTCCGTGCTGCTATCATCTTGATTACAGATGTTATTAAATAATCCCAGTGCTCTTTTGTCAATATGCGCTTCGACGGGTAGTATCCCTGATAGTATGTACACCGCCGGGTCTGGTGTTGATGTAGGTAGTGAAAACGACAAAATTATTTTTAATCGCGTAGTGGTATTAGCCATTTGTGGATTTTTAGAAATTCTAAAGAAATTCAAGACAATTTTTAATCTCGGTCTATTTTTGAATTTAATTTGAAAGATGCTTTTGTGCTTTTTGGTAAAATTGTTTCTTTTAAAATTGTAACACAGTGATGACTGCTGTACCCATATTTTGACTTTTTTATTTATTATATAAAAAAGAAGATTTGGTATGATTGCCAATGCGACAACTATCCACAAATGACCAATATGACACAGACATTAACAACTATAGGTCACCGTACGGCCTTCAACAATGAGCAAAGCCCATACCGCATAGTCAGTTGAATAGGTTAACTTTTAAAATAAAAGAGGGACGAAAGATACCAAAGGGACAGTCAAACTCATAAATCTAAAACAAACTGACAACGCCATGGCTAAAAATAAAAAAGACAAACAGAAAAACAATAGTACACACGACACAACATAGAAAACTAAAGAATAAACAACACGAACCCCACCAAAAACTAGGGGTGATCTCAGGTGCTCCGGAAGGGTAAGCAGATCCTGCTCCACATGTGGCACCCGTCGTGTTGCTTAAGTGATTACAAATCCGGTAAATAGTCTAATTCGGTAGGTCATATTCATGAAAGGGAAGGGGATTGTAGTTACGACGTAAGGAACATATCCGATATCATTTGTGAAACGGTTATTCCATAACGGTCAACCAACTCGTGATGGCGTCCGTAAAATTTACGAAGGGATGATTTCAACTTCACCATTTGGAACTCTTGGTTTAATAGTTTCCTTGTGAGCAGCAAACCTCTATCAAGAAAATCATGATAGGAAATGCAAGCACGGGAATATCGTATCAATTGGGAGATATATACCCCGTATGCAGGTGTTGCTGGAATGTTGCTACTTAGAAATGGAAAGTTCACAATTGGAAAGCTGAAATCATCTCTTTTGTCGTAAAGTTTTGTTTTCAACCGACCCTCATTGTCAATTTCTAGATGTAAGTCAAGATATGAAGCCGACTTAACTGTATCTGTAGTATCCTTTATCTCTAGTTCGATTGGATAGATGCGTTCCACATAGTCACCAAATTTTGAATTGTTTAGTGAAAGAACATCATCTATATAGCGGAAAGTAGAGTTAAAGGATATTGCTAACTTCTTATCTTTCTTCCTAAGAAGTTCCTGCATGAAGTCAGCCTCATGATAATAAAGAAACAAGTCGGCGAGTAGAGGGGCACAGTTTGTTCCCATTGGAATGCCGACAGTCTGTTGAAAAACACGTCCTCCGAACGTAACAAATATGTTGTCAATCAAGAAATTAAGCATCTTGATAATATCAGTTTCAGAGAATTTTTTGTTTGAATCAGAGTGATTCTTTACAAAGTAGGATTTATCCCTCCCTAAGACAAGATACTTGTATCTACCTTGGCCATTCTTTTTTATGAAGCAAAGTAATATCAACTCTTTCAATTTGTCTTTTAGTTTGGAATGTGGAATACTTGTGTACAGGGTAGAAAAGTCAAATGTTTTAATACTGTTACAAGATGAAAGAGAGTTAGATTGTATGTACTCTAAAAGATCTTTTGAATTTTTAAGTATCCACATCTGATTCACGCCACCTCTAGAATAGGCAGTTTCACAATAACTTTGAAGCCCGTCTTTGATTGCTGATAAAATAGATGTTAATAATTTAGAAAGAGGTTTCGTGGAGCACTTGGAAGACCCAGCAATATACCGTTGTTTGTAAGGACACTTATGTAGTTTAGGTATCCAATACAGTGATGGAAGATCCAGTTCTTCATCTTTGGTTGAAATTCCAAAGGAACATAGAACAGACCTATGATTATCCAGGATTTCCTCTTTGGTAAGTGTCGTGAGGGTATATGTTGAGTTACCAAGTGAATTGTCAATACCTAATTCGTTTATCAAGCAGTTGATGTAGTGACTTTTACACACAAAAACGATGTTATTTGGGGCTTTATCTGCTGGGACAACAACATATTTGTCATGGAGGTCGGATAGGTGTTTTGCAACATTTGGGTCTTTAAAGATTGACGTAGCATGGGCATTGATGGACCCATTCAGTTTCTTAATTCTGATTTGTATCAACGACCTCACTGCCTTAATCCATTCGGAAAGAGTGTCTACGTCTTCCTTCTCGCGCTTAGCCCATTGCCTGGCATAATCCTCGACTGAATCCATCAAAATTTTAAAGTTGTATTTCCAATTGATGGATTTAGGCTCACAATATTTGGGACCTTTCGATAACACATTTCGTAGAGAAGTGTTATTAACAATGTTAAGGTCACCGGTAATAACGTGGCCAGCAGGATTATATGTGAATTTGGAACTAGCACAAGTGCAATCAGGAGGTTTAGACTTGAAGTCGTCAATATCGAGATCCTGCAAAACGCGTTTGTAATTGAAAATTTTAGTTGCAATAGGTTTGGTATAGGTATAAGAAATTATTGGTACAGACTGGTCTTTGAAATAAGGAGGTATTTTCGATTGCACTAATTTTTGATGAAGGATATTGCCTAGGTTGACGCCATCGAGACCTTTGTTGGCAAAGGAAAGATTAAGAAAAGATCTTTTCTCTTTTTCATCTTTTCCAATGCGAACTGGCTTGAAAAGTCTGTGACTTGCAATATCCGAAATTATAGCTTCAAGTTTGTATTGGTTTGAATGAGGGTTTTATTTAAAGGAGCGACAAGTTTACATGGATCATTTCTAAATTTCCGGGCACGATTAACAACATTTCTGTAAAAATGAGGATGTGCTATCCCGTTTGAAATAAGTTTTCTACAGGCACAACCAAACTTCAAAACCAAATCTTTCTATCTATGGAAAAATGTCGTAAAGGTTTTAAGTAATTTATGGTAACGATATCCCTGGTTTAATAATTTACCAGTAATACATAGATTGCGTTCGTTAAAATAAAAAACGCCACAACAGACACGGGTATAGCGAACAAGTTGTGAAATATAAACACCGTAAGATGGTGCCAAAGGAACATCACCATCTAAAAATGGAAAATTAACATTAGGGAAAGAAAAATCGTCTCTGTTGTCGTAAATTTTAGTGTGGAGTTTCCCGTTTAAAACCGAAATATCTAAATCCAGGAAAGGACAGTTATTACCGAATAAATTTGATTTATTTAAAGTAAGTTCCTTGGGGTAAATTTCAGCAGTATATTGAGAAAATTTTTGATTATTTAACGAAAAAACATCATCAAGATAACGGTAAGTGTTGTTGAATTTATCAATTAAATGCAATTTCGACGGGTCTTTACTGCGTTTAGTCATGAACTGTGATTCGTAACAGTACAAAAACAAGTTTGCTATTAAAGCGGCACAATTAGTGCCCATGGGGATACCTACAATCTGTCGATAAACTTTGTTGCCGAAACGTACATAAATATTATCAAGTAAAAAATTAACAGCTTCAATCATCTCATCAAACCTCCAGTAAGTATATCTGGCATATTTAAAAAAAATGTACCTTTCTCATTAGAGAAGAAGGCTTTAGATGAGTAGCAGCAAATATATCTACATTCAGCTTTACCAAACGACCATTTAATTAAATAGGAAAACTTTTGTTAAAATAAGATAGTGTGGAAGTGTAGTGTAAAGAGTAAAAAAATCAAAACTATTAACAGAATCAAAAGGACCATCAAAAGCACGTAATTTATCTAAAACATCCAAAGAATTGTTTACACTCCAAAAATGGTGTATACCACTATGTTCATATATTGTATTACAATAGTTTATGATAATAGTAGTTAATGAACTAGTTAAGAGTACTGAAAGATTAGTTGTAGAACACTTACTAGAGGCCGTGATGAAACGATATTTAAATGGTTTTTTGTGCAGTTTTGGTAACCAATACATAGTAATTCAAATGTGTCTGTTTTGTTCACGCATCGTTGTAAATATAACGGAATTTGATAGGACTATCGTACGAGTGAGAGGTTAAGCGCTATAAACCCAGGTTCAATCCACCGTTTTCCACATTTGAGAATGCCTGTACCAACTCAGGAATATGATAGTTATTGTCCATTCGTTTTTGATGTGTTTTGTCATTTGATTTTGCCATGTGGTTGGTGACTTTGCGATTGAATTTTCCTCGGAGTTCAGTATTTTTGTGATTTTACTTTTTGTTATATTGAGATATACAAACTTTTTGAAACATCACAAGAATATTACCAAACATTGACTAAACAACAAAGGTTAACTATATTTAAAAAGACAAATATAGAACACTAGATCAACCATAAGTCATCGTACGGTCTTAAACCGTTCCGATTTGAATTGTCCTTGTGTTCGGTATTTTTGTTATTTTACATCCATCATTATGGACCTTTTGTAGAAAGCTGTCATATCTCTTATTTTTATATATAACTAAAACAAACCTTTCTTTCATCTGGTTATTCCTTCCCTCTTCGATTAAGTTTAGGGTTGTATAATATCAGACTGGTCTCTAGTTGAAATTAAACAGCTAGAACTCTATTTGAGAAATGGTAAAAAGTTAAAGTTGATATATTTGAATTGTTTACGTCTATTTCTATTGGGTTTAAAAGATATACGTTGTGCATAGTTCATAATATTTTTCATCTGATATAATTATTTGTACTTGAACTATAGTATGATACTTCGAATTATATTTTTCAAATCTTTTTAACCAAACACAAATGTCCACTTAACAGTCGATTGTGGTAGGTAATTATACATGTGAATCTTGTTTGTGAAAAAGCTATAAATTTCGCCGTAAAAATATAAATAAAAGATAACAAAATGATTTTTGAAAGCATTAATTTGCATTTCTACATCTAGCGACAATGATTTAATTGTTTTTGAACGCATCCTGAAAAATGGGCACTAATCGCATCGAAATGAAAAAGTTAATTACACGATTTTTGTTCAGGCGTGATTCAATTGACTGTTTTGTCCTGAAAACGTAAAAAGCAAAACACATTTGATACATATCTAATTTATCATCTCGCTTTAGTTTTCTATTATTTTTATACATATATTGGTTACATTTTGATGAATTAAAAAGAATTTATCCTAGAACTAAAAAATATGAAAAAATATGGGTTTAACGAAATACCTATGATAACAGACAATTTGTGTATAACTGGTAAATTATTAAACCAGGGATATCGTTACCATAAATTACTTAAAACCTTTACTAAATTTTTCCATAGATAAAAAGATTTGGTTTTGAAGTTTGGTTGATCTGCAAAAAGATGTGTTCTTTCTATGTGACGTCATCAGGCATGGTCGCCTTTTTTTCATGCCGTCACATTAGGAAATTCAGAAGAAAGCAAGAAAATTCGACGTCATAATCGGATTTTAACCAATGAAGTACTGAGATTAAACGAACCACACGTTGAATAAATTTTGTTTATACAATGGGTGCAGAAAGGGATATATTGACGAAGAGTTTGAGAAATACATATACATATTCATGGATCTACAATCTGTCGATACCTGTAAATTGGCATTGCACAAGGTCATGTTTTTCTCTGGCTGTTTATGACGTCTTTACACTAAATCCCTTGGATGTTGGATGTGTACGGATTAATAGTTTAGTCTTAGATGCATGATTTTTTTATTAGTTGTTAGTGGCTTTGAACTAGCTGTCAGATAACTGCGAGTACTCTCAGATCTGTTCATTGTGTCTTTTTGTGTCGTGATGTAAGTACCCGGCCACGTTCACTTGTATGTTTGTCCATTTGATGAGTTTAGTCTTTTTCAACTGATTTGTATAGTTCGTTCTTATGTTGTACTGTTATACCACTGTCCCAGGTTAGGGGAAGGGTTTGGATCCCGCTAACATGTTAAACCCCGCCACATTATTTTTGTATGTGCCTGTCCCAAGTAAGAAGCCTGTAATTCAGTGGTTGTCGGTTGTTTATGTGTTACATATTTGTTTTTCGTTGGGTTTTTTTATATAAATAAGGCCGTTAGTTTTCTCGTTTGAAATGTTTTACATTGTCTTATTGGAGCCTTTTAAAGCTGACTATGCGGTATGGGCTTTGCTCATTGTTGAAGGTCGTACGGTGACCTATAGTTGTTAATGTCTGTCATGTTGGTCTCTTGTGAACAGTTGTCTCATTGGCAATCATACCACATCTTCTTTTTTATATTTACAAGTAGATCTTTTAAATGCAGAACTTAGAAACATCAATTTTTTTGTATGTGGTATCTAGGATAATAAGTCTGCAACCTATTTAAAATATTCAGCTTGCCCTTCTAAGAAATATTTAATGAGAAAGTTTAGGGATTTTCTTTACTTTCGACACCCCCCCCCTTTTTTTTGAAACTTCTAAGCTAGTAGAAACAACTCTTTTCAAAATAACTGTCACTTTAAACTGTTAGGAAGCTATGTGGATAATTTATCGATGTTCAAGATGCTAAATTGACAGCTCGTTATCCTTTTTCATGATTAAAAACGATGTAGAGTAATGGGGAGATAATTTTGAATGAGTACGTGAAACAATCAACTTGTACAATCATAGAGTACTTCAACTTTACCTCCCTTCTATCCCAACAACTTACAGGATTAATACAAAGCAAAGTTTGTCTCAGTCTTCAGTTCATTTCAATTTTTTATACTGTTCCCTTCTGGACGTTAATCACTGAAGACAAACAAATGTCAACCAAAGGATCAAGAAACCGATTTCTCCGAATTTTATCCTTCACATAATAAAGATTAATAAGTCTACGTGAAATCTCATCAACATTGTTTGAATTTATCATCAACAATATATCACCGGTTAAACAAGCCATAAGGGTACAAATAAATGGACGAAACAGTATAGATGTTAAAATCAACGACAATAAATTATTTATAATCTATGTACGCTCAGATAAGTTTCTTGAGTTAAAAGACAAAAACAGAAAGTGAATGATGTCAAATAAATCTATCCAAATATTAGCAGTTATTTCATACTGTTTTGTAAAATATCTAGCACTTTTTACATAGTACATATAACAAACAAAGAAGGTATTGGAATGTTAAAGTGTATATTCCAGAGTGCAACGGTCCACTTTTGTCAAGTCTAAATCAGGTTTTTCGAGTGATAGTATATGCGATCAGATTAATTTACTGGTGTTTCGCAAGTAATTTAGATGTATTCGTGACTTTTAGTCTTAATCGGTAAACTTTAAATAAAATTGAGAATGGAAATGGTGAATGTGCCAAAGAGACAACAACCCGACCATAGACAAAAACAACAGCAGAAGGTCACCAACAGGTCTTCAATGTAGCAAGAAATTCCCGCACCCGGAGGCGTCCTTCAGCTGGCCCCTAAACAAATATATACTGTTCAGTGATAATGAAAGGCATACTAATTTCCAAATTGTACACAAGAAACTAAAATTAAAATAATACAAGACTAACAAAGACCAGAGGCTCCTGACTTGGGACAGGCGCAAAAATGCGGCGGGGTTAAACATGTTTGTGAGATCTCAACCCTCCCCCTATACCTCTAGCCAATGTAGAAAAAGTAAACGCATAACAATACGCACATTAAAATTCAGTTCAAGAGAAGTTCGAGTCTGATGTCAGAAGATGTAACCAAAGAAAATAAACAAAATGACAATAATACATAAATAACAACAGACTACTAGCAGTTAACTGACATGCCAGCTCCAGACTTCAATTAAACTGACTGAAAGATTATGAACATCAGGCACAATCCTTCCCGTTAGGGGTTTAGTATCATACCATCATAACATATATGAGAAGAACATAACCCGTGTCATGCCAACAACTGGTTTTTGAATAAATGTGTTTAGTTCCGATGCAAAGAACCTATAAGTGAATCAATATTAGCGCCAAAATATGCAATCTTTAATTACCTGACAACAGTATCTTTACATATTTTGATTGTATACTACTCAAAATTCAGCGTTTTGATGGAGAGTTGTCTCATTGGCACTCGTACCACATCTTCTTATATCTTGTTACGGTGTCCGTGTTTTTTTCGAGAAAAGGATAAATCGTTTAAAAATTTAAGCATCCAACATATACGTACAATGGGGTCTATGCAAGTTATACAACTTCGACGATGCAACTCGCAAAATGTTCAAGTTAATTAAGCATATCATCAAGCTGTTTTAATGCATCAGTTTCGTGCTTTCAAAGTACTTTATTTGAGCTTTTCATTGGCTTTTAAAGGTTAATACACTGGTATGTTTCATTTTAAGGCATATGGATTTTGTTTTTTTCCCTGGATAGAAAGAACATTGACGTACCCGAAGAAAAAAAAACACGGAATACTATCGTAAAAAAACAATGGCATGTGAAAATGAAAAAATCCTTTAAATACGTTTCTCGTTTTTTATATAGATTTGACCGTTAGTTTTCCCGTTTGAATGGTTTTACACTAGTAATGTTTGGGCCCTTTATAGCTTGCTGTTCGGTTTGAGTGTTTATGACCGTACCTTAACCTATAATGATTTACTGTTATGAACTGTGACTTGGATGGAGAGTTGTCACATTGGCACTCATACCATATCTTCATATATCCAATAAAAGAAATTGTGTAAAGTGTCTGTAAATGCCTTAAAATTTTATATTTGTAATATTCTTTCGAAATAAACCAGATCACCCACGGACCCCCAACTACCACAAAAAAGGGAACCTTCACCTCACTCGAAAATGCACTATTCCAGCCGAACACTAGAAGTGGAAATAACATGCATCTTATCAAAACTGTGTAATTTTTACAAGGACAATACATTTGATATACATAAATTAAAACTATTATACTTGTTTAATTTTATAACACTGAATTGTTCTTTTCCAAATGCAAGTAGAAATATATTGTACATCTGCATACTGTGTAATGTTGATACATCGAATTCGGTACTCATTTTGCAAAAGAAACTATCTCCCTGAAACACATTTTCTTAATTTAAAGTTAGAATGCAGTTCGTAACTGAAAATAATGATTACTTCCTTCGCTGACTTGGTAATAAAGGATGGACGAAAGATACCAAAGGGACAGTCAAACTAATAAATCTTAAACAAACTGACAACGCCATGGCTAAAAATGAAAAAGAAAAACAATAGTACACATGACACAACATAGAAAACTAAAGAATAAACAACACGAACCCCACCAAAAACTAGGGGTGATCTCAGGTGCTCCGGAAGGGTAAGCAGACCCTGCTCCACATGTGGCACCCGTCGTGTTGCTTATGTGATTACAAATCCGGTAAATAGTCTAATTCGGTAGGTCACATTCATGAAAGGGAAGGGGATTGTAGTTACGACGTAAGGAACATATCCGATATCATTTGTGAAACGGTTATTCCATAACGGTCATCCAACTCGTGATGGCGTCCGTAAAATTTACGAAGGGATGATTTCAACTTCAACATTTGGAACTCTTGGTTTAATAGCTTCCTTGTGAGCAGTAACCCTCTATCAAGAAAATCATGATAGGAAATGCAAGCACGGGAATATCGTATCAATTGGGAGATATATACCCCGTATGCAGGCGCTGGAATGTTGCTACTTAGAAATGGAAAGTTCACAATTGGAAAGCTGAAATCATCTCTTTTGTCGTAAAGTTTTGTTATCATCCGACCCTCATTGTCAATTTCTATATGTAAGTCAAGATATGAAGCCGACTTAACTGTATCTGTAGTATCCTTTATCTCCAATTTGATGGGATAGATGCGTTCCACATAGTCACCAAATTTTGAATTGTTTAGTGAAAGAACGTCATCTATATAGCGGAAGGTAGAGTTACAGGATATTGCTAACTTCTTATCTTTCTTCCTAAGAAGTTCCTGTATCAAGTCAGCCTCATAATAATAAAGAAACAAGTCGGCAAGTAGAGGGGCACAATTTGTTCCCATTGGGATGCCGACAGTCTTTTGAAAAACACTTCCTCCGAACGTTACAAATATGTTGTCAATCAAGAAATCAAGCATCTTGATAATATCAGTTTCAGAGAATTTTTTGTTTGAATCAGAGTGATTCTTTACAAAGTATGATTTATCCCTCCCTAAGACAAGATACTTGTATCTACGTTGGCCATTCTTTTTTTAGAAGCAAAGTAATACCAACTCTTTCAATTTGTCTTTTAGTTTGGAATGTGGAATACTTGTGTACAGAGTAGAAAATTCAAATGTTTTAATACTGTTACAAGATGAAAGAGAGTAAGATTGTATGTTCTCTAAAAGATCTTTGGAATTTTTAAGTATCCACATATGATTCACGCCACCTCTAGAATAGGCAGTTTCACAATAAGTTTGAAGCCCGTCTTTGATTGCTGATGAAATAGATGTTAATAATTTAGAAAAAGGTTTCGTGGAGCACTTGGAAGACCCAGCAATATACCCTTGTTTGTAAGGACACTTATGTAGTTTAGGTATCCAATACAGTGATGGAAGATCCAGTTCTTCATCTTTGGTTGAAATACCAAAGGAACAAATAAAAGACCTATGATTATCCAGGATTTCCTCTTTGGTAAGTGTCGTGAGGGTATATGTTGAGTTTCCAAGTGAATTGTCTATACCTAATTCGTTTATCAAGCAATTAATGTAGTGACTTTTACAGACAAAAACGATGTTATTTGGGGCTTTGTCTGCGGAGACAACAACATATTTATCATGGAGGTCGGATAAGTGTTTAGCAACATTTGGGTCTTTGAAGATTGACGTAGCATGGGCATTGATGGACCAATTCAGTTTCTTAATTCTGATTTGTATTAACGACCTCACTGTCTTAATCCATTCGGATAGAGTGTCCATGTCTTTCTTTTCACGTTTAGCCCATTGCCTGGCATAATCCTCGACTGAATCCATCAAAATTTTAAAGTTGTATTTCCAATTGATGGATTGAGGCTCACGATATTTCGAACCTTTCGATAACACATTTCGTAGAGAAGTGTTATTAACAATGTTAAGGTCACCGGTAATAACGTGGCCAGCAGGATTATATGTGAATTGGGAACAAGTGCAATCAGGAGGTTTAGACTTGAAGTCGTCAATATCGAGATTCTGCAAAACGCGTTTGTAATTGAAAATTTTAGTTGCAATAGGTTTGGTATAGGTATAAGAAATTATTGGTACAGACTGGTCTTTGAAATAAGGAGGTATATATTTTCGATTGAACTAATTTAGGATGAAGGATATTGCCTAGGTTGACGCCATCGAGACCTTTGTTGGGAAAGGAAAGATTTAGAAAAGATCTTTTCTCTTTTTCATCTTTTCCAATGCGAACTGGCTTGAAAAGTCTGTGACTTGCAATATCCGAAATTATAGCTTGAAGTTTGTATTGGTTTGAATGAGGGTTTGTAACAGTGGATTCCAAACATAAATTGAACAGAGAATGAAGTTTTGAAAGGGGTAATGAATAAAGTTTCGTGCGAATGTGATGAATACCTAACGGCTTTTGTATGAATGGCAGCAAGTCATTAATAGAGACATCATGTAGAGAAGATGATGTATAATGACGATGGCCATGACTGCGTCTACGTCGAGGAATCGAGTTGAAAATATTCATCACATTCACCGAATTACACGAAGGACTAGATAGAATACCTATACCTTCAATTTTGTCATTGCAGCCATACGGTGTTGCAGTTCCCAATTGTCTAATCCAGTATTCTTCTTTTTGTCTACGGAGAGTCGTTGAAAGATTACGATTGTTAGAGCTATGGTATATCTTTTCGATAATGCGAACTGTCATAGAAACGATGGAATGATCGGGCTGATTGAAATGCTGGTATAGAATGTCGTTAGCATTGAGGTTAATGTCTGATCTATGACCGCACATACGTTTGTTTAGCCTTCCTTTCGTTTCACCGACGTATACCAATCCGCAAAGGTTGCACTCTAATCCGTAAACGACATTTATCGATTTACAATTCAGATCATCGTAACTTCTGGTAAAATATGACTTCTTGGTCAAATTGCTAGTGAATTCAGCATCTGTAATTAAAACAGCACAAGTTTTGTAGCCTTTGGTCTCACATTTTGAAATGCGACAGTGTTGTACTGTGTCATCAAAAACCAAAATGTATTTAAGGAGAACTGAACATGGCTGTATATGTGTAATATTGCTATTCTCACTAGGACGATGATCTGAAGGAGTCGTGTTTGAGATATTTGTCATGTCTGGTGATGAGGGGACACCTGCCATATCAGACGACACCGTGTTCATGGTGACGTCTGTTTCGGACCTTTTTATACTGGTCGACGTCCGAGCCAGTTTCCTGTTTGATAACGTTCACCGAGAGCAGCATTAGTTCGCACTAAATTCTATATCCTGTCATTATGTTATTGTCCTATGATATTTTTTGTATTCTTGTCTTTCATTTTCGCTGATATGCATTATCTGCATGCATTTTTGTGTTTCTTGGTTACATATCACGTGGCTCTGTATATTTTGTCATTATTTCATGGACCTATGATAGTTTATATATTCTTGTCTTTCGTTTTTGGTAATGTGCTACATCTCGTCATTGTTTTATTGTGTCATGTTAAATGTTTGAAATTGAGAATGGAAATAGGAAATGTGTCGAAGAGACAACATCAAAAGGTCACCAATAGGTCTTCAAGGCAGCGAGAAACTCCCGCACCTGGAGGCGTCATATAAACAAAAAATATTTGTTTATATGTCTTGTTTTTTATAGTGATTAGAAAATAACACAACGTTGACTGCTGTACTCCTATTTTTGACATTTTTACCTTTTATGTCGGTTTGTTTTGTGCACACATCCTTGTCAATATAATAGAATTTTTTAGACGACTGTCATACAAGTGAGAGGTTGAGCCAGCTATCAAACCAGGTTTTAGTCACCATTTTCTACATAAAACAATGTCTGTATCAAGTCATGAATATGACAGTTGTTTCCCATTCGTTTGATGTGTTTGGGCTTTTTATTATATCATTTGATTAGGGACTTTCTGTTTTGAAATTCCCTCGGAGTTTAGTACCCTTCTGATTTTACTTTTTTTCTTAACAGTTTTGCGGCCTTTGACACTTCTTTTAAAGAGTAAAACTATTTGGCATTCTGTTATTTTCAATCTAAATTTGAGGTTGTTGTACATTAAGGAAACAATAATATACCGCTGTTCAAAAGTCATAATAAGTTGAGAGAAAACAAATCTTGGTTACAAACTAAAACCAAGGGAAACACCTGATTTATACGAGAAAGGCAAAGGAATAACATAAACACTGAAGTGCAACAAAAATAAACGTGGATGTACACATCTAAAACAACACATTCATATCGATACTTATGTTAATGTAGTGTGAGCATTAGGAGTTCAGACAACCCTAAAAATCTTAAACTGCTTTGAAGTGAAGATAGAATGAAGCAACAACAAAAAATGGAAATCATCAAAACAATGATTTCAAGTCATTAGACATTTAATTATTACTAACCCAACTTTTAAGTTGGAAGCAAAAGGTCATGGTGATGACACTGAAATAAGAAAACAAAATAGTGTGTATGGTGTTTTATAATAACCCTTTTATAGTACTTTACATAATATATTAATAAAAAATGATTTATAATCTCAATATGATCACATTCAATCTTGTGAAGAAACTTTAAAGAAAGTATTTTACAGTCATCATTATAAAAAGCGACCATTAAACTGTAGGTACTGTTAGAAATGGCAGCTGGGGTAGATGTCTATGTTAGAGATAACTATCTATAAAACATCATGCTAACTATCAATCTATATGTCTTCTGTTATCTTCGTAAATTACTTCTAACATGTAAACCGACAGGTGTAACACTGTTTGTGATTTGGTAAAAGACGACCAGTTAAACAATTATTATCGATCAAATAAAAGTTAATTCATTTCAACGCAAATTAAATATTATTTCATATGTAAATACAAGAAATTTCAAATTAAAGTTATATGTTTTCTCAGCAATATATTTATCTATGTATAAATGTGCATTGTAGTTATCATTTAACTATAACACTAGTAGCGATCATGGTACTAAACGTTTCCTTTTAATTTGATAGACCATATTTAACATGCTTCAAATTAAATTTGAAACGGTAAAATATTTCTTTATAATTTCTCACAATTTAGTAATCCTAAATGCGACAAAATATAGCGTTTTTAAAATAATCAAGTATTTTACATGAACTTATGATACTTAAATTGAAGTAAATAAAGATAACAGTAGTCTACCGGTCTCAAAAGTCATAAGTTGATCGAAAAAAAAACAAATACGGGTAACAAATTAAAATCAAGGGAAATACATTTAGATCAACTATAAGAGGAAAACAACAGGAACAAAAGGAACGCTTCAGTGCAACAAAATCAAACGCCAACATACGTAAAAAAAGAGATATTTGATAATAACTGCCATATTCCTTACTAGGTATAGGACATTTTTAGAGACAAAAAAAACCCGGTGGAATGAACATGTTTTAATAGCTTGCCAAACCTCCCGCTTTATGACAATGTTAGAAATACCGCTAACATGACTACACGATTTGCCAGAAAAACAGCACAAATACACACAAGAACATTAATCACAGTGAAACGCACAAAAAAATAATATAATAGTCGACACAACATGCAAACTGCAGAACATAAAAATGAAAACATAACAGTTGGGAAGGTTTTTTTTTTTCTCAAAAAGTAAAATCACAAAAATACTGAACTTAGAGGAAAATCAATTCGGAAAGTCCATAATCACATGGCCAAATCAAATAACAAAACGCATAAAAAACGAATGGACAAGAACTGTCATATTCCAGCGTCTTTTAACCGTTATTGTCAATTTATAGATATAAGTCCAGATATTAATCTGACTTTTGTATCCTGTATTTCAAGTTCGGTGGGATAATAGCGTTCTACATAATCACAAAGCATGAATCATTTAGTTAAAAGACATCATCTATTTATCGGAATGTGAAGTCAAAGGCTACTGCTAGCTTCTTTTCATTCTTTCTTAGTCTATCCTGTATGAAAGATACATTACATAAATAATGGACAGGTGTACAATTAAATTCAATATATTATATGCAAATGGAACTTGCTGATTTGTATTATATGCTATGTATCTAGCTTTAATTACTGCTTACAGATTTCTTTGATACAGTGACTGTAATATCAAACTAAAAAAACAAACCATCAATCTTTATTTCAAATAATTAAGCAGATTTCCCTTGAGTCACAAATAATTATTTATTTTTTATGAGAGCATGCAAACTTTCTTTTAGATTGTATAGTTGTGTGTAATTGTAAAGTGATTGATATCTTACCATGAATTATCTACAGGGCATTCGAAGTCCATCTACAAACTTCTTGTTATAAATAGACATACAAATCTGGTTCACATTTATCATGGGGTTCGTGTTGTTTATTCTTTGGTTTTCTATGTTGTGTCATGTTTACTATTGTTTTTTTCTGTTTGTCTTTTTCGTTTTTGACCATGGCGTTGTCAGTTTGTTTTAGATTTATAAATTTGACTGTCCCTTTGGTATCTTTTGTCCCTCTTTTATCAAGAATGATGTTTTTATATTTACAAAAAAAGAAAAATAACAATAATACCGAATTCTAATAAGGAAATTACAAACTTAAAGCCCTTTTTTCAAATAGCAAAATCAAAAACACAAAAATATCAAACGAATTGAAAACAACTGTCATATTCCTGACTTGGAACGGGCATTTCCTGTGTAGAAAATTGTGAATTTAATTACATTGACAAGAATGCATGAAAAAAACCCAGTCGTAATGTCAAAAATTGGGATCCAGCAGTCCGCAATGGGTTGAAATCTTAATAAACTATAAAAACATTAAACTATTTCAACAAAGTAAACCAAATGGTATAGGGATAACGCACATTAAGAAAAATGAAAAACACAATTACAAAAAATGACAATTACACAATGGCGGGAAGTATAAATACAGAGCCAAGCAAAAAGGATATTACCAAAAACGGACTGAACAGTAAAGGTTAGTCATATTCAAGACAAACAAAATCACACTCTAACATGTAAATAAGATGATAAATAACGTCATTACCTATACTTCAAGACTATCATTTATCATTTGTAAAGTTGATACGGGATATTTATCAACAAGGTCTTGGTATCTGCCGGTGAACTTTTGAAGAAAAATGTTTTTTAATGCCACCCTGGTTCGTCAACTTTCATCTCAGACACTGTTGACGTTTTATAAAGACTGAGTAGCAGCTGCAATCTCTTGAGTACTGAATGAGTATCCCACTGTAAAGGTAAAGTTGAGGCATTGCTGCTAAGGCACGTCAATCAGTTAAGTGTTGATGTGAACTTATTGTTTCATCCGGGAAATTACTTACAATGTATGTAATTTAAACAAAAATGTTAATTTAAGGCAAAAGAATTTCCACATGTGAACACCAGCGAAATATTAACAAATCTAGTATATTGTGATTAGATGTTTAGAATCCACATCTTAAAAACCCAGAACTGTTTGATAGCATATAGTCCACATTACCTCTTTATTCTCACATGAAGTATTTGTCTGGATTAACATGGCGGGTGAACATGCAAAGCAACGTACGCTTACCTTTTCGGTTTTGTTTTTCTCATTCTGCTTCGAGTTATTTGATTCAACCAGTTGGTGTTTTTTTTTTTCTCTTGCTTCATGTTTAAGAGATGTTTAAATGTGTTTCACAATTTGTAAATTACTGTTGACTTGCTTAAGATGATGCATGTATGTAATACAAAATCTATAGACCTGGATGCGTAACTACTGAAGTTATCAAATGATGAAGCAGTTACATTTAATTTTGGAATTACAGTTGTAATAGTTTTACAAATACACAATATTGTAATTAATTTACTACAAAATGATATATAGAGGAAACATGTACTGCATATTCATTTGGTGTTTAGTAACATGAAACAGATTTAGAAGAAGAGCAACTGTTTATAAAGAGCTTTCTTCTCATATTTCTTTTCCAAATTCTATCTCTTTAATAGGTCATCGATGTATTTTGGTGCGTTGTCCTTACTACAGAGGACCTGTATGTTTCATTTATGTTTTTGCTAATAAGTATTGTATTAAAGATATAAACTAAGTTTCGATAATGTACAAAAGAAAGTTCTTAACCGATGATTATTTTCCAAAGTATCTTATTTAGATTTGGAATACAAAAGGGTCAGCGGGATTGATCGTATAGAAATTTGATCAGAAAGTAATGAAAACTTGACACATTAAGCTTGTTTGACTAGCTGTCAATACCCGTTAACACAATATTCATGGAGATTATAATCTGAGACCTTTTAAGAAAATGTTTTTATGTCAATAATTTAGTATTTTTTTGGTGCTAAATTGATAAGTTCCATTAAGAAAGACACAACTATCCTGTGACTAGACAGCTTCTCTGGGAATAGCACAACTTAATAACAACTGTAAATAACAAACGTCTGACTTGTGTTTATAAAAGCTGCTTGAGTGAAATAAAAATGTGTCAAAGTAGATCTTCTTTCATTGTGCGGTGTTAATCTGTACATTAATTAAAGGACTTGAGTATATGATATAAGACTGATTCGTTTCACCAACCATCAAATTATGTGGTTTAAATAAGGTACATTCGTTATACAATTGAGTTTGTCATCACCAGAAGTTACCCTGGACTTCTCTTTCTCCCCTCCGCATTATCGTTGTCTTAAAAAGCATGATTACTACATGCAGAACAAACTTTTTATAATCTTTAATTTCTTTTTAGCTCTATACCTTTACTACAAAAGGTTTAATTTGACAGTGAAAGAAACAGACGTCTATCTATCTTTGTCTTTAATGTTCTATCAGGAGCATGCATACTGTGCGTATCATATATAGTATTTAAAAATAGTTTCTGCGTAATACAATATATGAAAAATATATATAACATAAATTTAAAAACAGCATTACGATAAATAACTTTAAAGAGTTTATTGAAAAAGTTTGTTTCAAAATAGAAAATTTCCTTTATGTTAATGTTTAAGGAAGGAAGATATTATTTGATTTGTGTTACATTAATTGCCAGGTAAAGCGTATTGCAAATCAGTAGATTAACTAGGCCGTCATTTACTATCATTCGGCCAGTTTCTATCGAAAGCTAATAATTCATCATTCGAAATTTACAAAACACAGACATTTGTACAGACCTTTTTCATTTGTCAAAATAATTTTTAAAACCATCTTTTCCACGAATGTGATTTAATGAGCTCATCAACGGGTTTTCACAAACACGCAGCCTGGCGGGATCATCTCACCCTTCTGTTGTCCCTGGGACATGTCTATTTAGATGGCTTTGTCACTTCATTTACTAATTATGAGATTAGTATCCCTTTGGTTTCTTTCGCTTCTCTTTAGTAGAAAGAGAATTATTTGTTTTAAGCACCTTTGGAACGTTTCAGTACAAATATTTCAATAATAAATTTGTATGATTGCAAATCAGACACCCCCCTTATAGCCTGGGACAGGTTTATTTGAGTTTGTTTTAATTGATCTTGCAGTATCGTTTGGGGTTTTGGTCTATTGTTCAGAATGAGTCTTTAGGTCTAACCAATAAATTAAGTAAGACCACTTCAATTTTGTAAACTTTAGATGGTTGCAATAGAAATAAATACGACCATAAAGTAACACAAGTGTAAGTGATTTCTTTTGTTTCCACCTAACGAAATCTGTACCTATCATATTCATCCAAATTATTGTTTTCTACTTATTCCTTCAAACGTAAAACTGCATCAACTTCATATACTGCCATTAGAAGTATTATGTAAACAAAAGCATCCATTTCGATAACCATTTTTTTATTATGTCAAAGTTATCGTTTTACTCCTTTTGTCTTGCGAAGCTTTTTTTAATATATATATTTTACCTCAAAGTAAAATGTAAGGAAACATATTTAAAGAGAAAAACACATTTTTTTTGTAGTTTTGGGAAATTAATCATATATATTGTAATAATTATCGGATGATGATTAACTCTATAGGTTACTGTTATCCTTTACACTATACCTTAATGTTGCAATCGATCAAGAATTTATTTCTTACAACGACACGAATATCATACATTAAGCAGAAGAAGAATCTTGATTAAACACATAACTATTGTTAAAGACTTTTTGTTGACCTCTAAAATTTCTTCTTTGTCGGTTTTGGTCTCGGTAGTATACGAACTGTTTAAAAACAATACATTTTCAATTATGTATCATCAAATGAAAAACAAATGTTTTTTTTAAAGTTTACATTGATGTTTTGATATTTTAAATTACTATCAAAAAAGTATTTGTATAACAATTCACATCTTTCTACGCTCATTTTCAAATAGAATTGAAGAAAATTGCATAGTTGTTGAATGAACAAGAGAAAGAACGATAACTGGAAGTTACCATCTAAGATATTGAATGTCCTTTTTGATTTACAACTTGTTGTGTTTGGAGTGTTATTTTAAGTAAGATGCATAATGACGCTTTTTGTTACTATTATGAAAATATTTGTAACATCAACCTTCAAAACTAGTTATTAATAATTGCTATATATTAAAGGCAAAACAAATAATTGAAAGTTTATATATGTTTAAGAATAAACATAACGAACAACGTGCGTTGGAGGCATGCACCAGGTTGGAATTTGTCAGATATTTGTAAATATTTTGTTATGTCGACCAGAAAAAGAATGGAATTGATAACGAATCAGATTCGTTAAATAAAGGCAACAGTAGTATACCATTGTTCAAAGTCAATTGAGAGAAAACAAATCCGGGTTACAAACTAAAACTGAGGGAACCACATCAACTTTAAGAGGAAAACAACTAAACGACAGAACACTGTAGTGCAAAACAAAAACCACAATGCAACACACATAGAAACGAACTATTAGATTACAACTGCCATATTCCTGACTTGGTACATGACATTTAAAAAAAAATATGGGTTGAACCTGGCTTTGTGGCTAGCCAAAAATCGTGTTTCGTGGCAATGTTAAATATACTGCTAAAATGACAACATTACACGACGGGAATACAGTACAAATAAATGTCAGAATACCTAAGACAGGGAAATACTCAAATAAATAATATAATAGTACATTTTGACATGTTAAGCACAGAATAACACCTAAAATTGATTTAGGACATTACACAAAAAACAGCTTTATAAATTACGAATTGTATGTCTGTCACACGAATGTATCAACGCCACAAAAATTAACGTAACAGGTAAATTTCTAAAAATTGGATATTATTTAAGATTGGGTTTCTTATTTATATGTTATTTGAGCTATTTTATAACAATTTCAAGAAGATTAATATAGAATTGTGCAACTATCTATATAATGTATACAATATATGTCGGCCTCTCTTCCAAATCAAACTGTGTAAAACAAATAAATCCTGTGCGCATAGTTGTTTCAGGGCATTATAAACAGATACCTTATTGAGAAAGTGTTGACATTGACTTGACAAAAGACAAAGACTGAAAGCCTCCAGAAACGTCCTGGTCTACTAAATGAAACAGCTGAAAATGTTCTCAGCAACAGAACTTAAAGAGCTGATCCATGCACATCAGATGAATTAGCACTTTGATATGAAAGAAACTACATTTGAATGGGTTAGTTGTACACATTTTATCAGTCCAACTTTTTACACATCAGTTTTTGGCTATAATTGGGTTGATGTGCATGTATCAGTAAATTACAGACACCCTAACAAGCTTTTGGGCAAAGGGCTTTATGGTTCTTTTATTAAACTCATTTTAAGAAGTGTGTTTTTAGTTACAAAGTTTCCTGTCATTGTTTATCAGGCTGTCTGACAAGATAACACATTATTTAGAACGAACATTTTCTATCGGTTGTTTATTTACGCAATTTAGCTCATGAGAAAATAAATGGTTGTGTGCACCATTATGAAACCGCAAAACATACAATTATGTAACATGTGACTATATATGAACATAAAAAATAAAGGCAACAGTAGTATATAAACTGCACAAGCAGCATCGACCCAGTGGTTGTAAATAAACTTATAGATACCATGATTAATTTTGTATTTAAGGCAGACGCGCGTTTCGTCTACAAAAGACAAAATTGACAAATACAGATAAGGTAATCTATTCCTTAGGTAGAAAAAGCCTTAGTATTTAAAAAATTAAATATGACCATATCAACGATAATTCATGTCAGCACAGAAGTGCTGTCTACTGTGCTGGTGATATCCTGGGGAGTTAAAACTCCACCAACAGTGGTATCGACCAAGTGGTTGTAAATAAACTCATAACACTGCAGACCCATTGGTGGCCTTCGGCTGTTGTCTGCTTTATGGTCGGGTCGCTTTGACACATTCTCCCTTTCCGTTCTCAATTTTATCATAAGTATACCGCTGTTCAATAATCATAAATCGATTAAACGAAACAAAACCGGGTTGTCCATATCCGTATGAAATTTCTTCTTTTTTTACAGTCAAGAGTACTTGAGTACATTGTTTTTAAGATATTAGTACCATTCAACACTTTGGTATGGAAATTCGTCTAGAACTTATTAAACACAAACTGGACTGACATATAATTAAAGCATAACAGCACAGTACAGGAGGTTTTGCTTTATACAAAAAAGGCAACAGTAAACAGAACTGAACCAATCTAGCATTACATGTTTACTGATTTTTTCTCTCGATCCAAAACCTTTTTTGTCTAAATTAAAATGTTAACCATTATTTTAAAGTAAATCTTGTATAAGTGTAAAGTAAAAATAACTATCACAAAAGTTTTTATATTTGATATTTTATAATAACTTCATACCTAACAATCATATTAGAAATTAAATGAAACTATTTACTACGCTCTGCTGTTAAATTGAATATGCAATTTAGAGTTATATGTAATGTTTACAAGCACAACATTTTATTTATTAACACCTTTGTAATATCAAATAAAATTGAGAATTGAAATAGGGAAATGACTGTTTTAAACATAAATCACATGGTAATTTTTGTAGTTTGAATTATATCTTATAGAAATACTCATGTATCTTGTGTATACATACAAAGTGACTAAATACAAATGTTCAACACAATTGATAAACTCAGAATCTCCATGTTATATTGGCGTTGCAAGGTCATCCCTAGAACAATTTGATAAATGATTTATGTAGCTAGTTCAATTATAAGGAACATGACTGTGTGAAGACGTCGGATTCCCTGGTATAGCAATGTCAATCATATCAATATATCCGTTGATGAGTAGACTCATTTTGAATATCCCATGAATATTCCCTTTGACTCTTCTGAAACTAATGATGCTTTGTTTGATGTTATCTCAATTAGTACGTGTTTTCTTGTTGACAAGGAAGCTCTTGACCAAGTTGATAGTATTCTCATAGACACTGTAGATTTTGAGCTTCTTAAGAAGACGCTGGTGTGGCATCTTATCGAACGATTTGGCAAAATCTAGAAGTATTGAGTCAATTTTTTGGCCATTCGATAGTCCACTGGCCGTGTCATATGTTGAAGCAATCAGTTGAGTCTCAGAAGAGCGTTTGCTGCAGAATCCGTGAATGGCTGGTGTAAATATGGTGTTCACTTCTCAATGTTTCATTATCATTGATTGAGGTATGTGGTCCATAACAAATTAAAGTGAATGATACATACAAAAATGCCTCTAACAAGTCAATCAATTAGTATGTTTGAGCTTTTGATTTTTGTCATTTTCATTAGGAACTTTCCGTTTAGATTTTTCTTCGTAGTTCGGTATTTTTTTTTTTATTCTACTTTTCATTGAACAAATAATTTACTAGTTGAATAAGGCAGTCGTCATGGAGAAAAAGCATGAACAGATCAAATGTATATAGGTGTCTATTTTGCTCTGTTAAATTTTGTGCATTTCTTTTAGCTATACAAATGCTTTTACAGAACAATTATTTTCAAAGAAAACGGCTACTGGAAAGATTAAAGTGGTCACTAAATAATGATTTGAATCTTTGTACATGTAAAAATATTTTAGAATGATCGTTTATAAAATATATGGACAAAACTGGTCAGAATTTCTGTTGATGTTACATTTGGAGAACCCTTTTAGTAAATAATTGCAAGTGAGATAGTTCTCAGACGGTTAGAATCTTCAAAATGTCAAATGGCATGGTGTTAATAAAGGCATTTTACGTTTTTGAAGCAGTGCAATCTAATGCTATTTGAATCACTTATCTCCTAACTGATCATGTGTTTGGACAAACTCCGGACAATGATACTTACAAAAAATGGAAATATACATACTCCCAATCCAAACGATACTGTTGTCAGGTCATTAAGGATTGCATATTTTGGAATTAATATTGATTCCCTCATATGGTCTTATCATCAAAAATAAACATATTTAATCGAAAACCAGTTGTTGGCATGATACGGGTGATATTCTGCTCAAATTTTCATGATGGTATGATACTAAAACCCTTATTTGTATATGATGAAACATAATCTTTTAATCTGTTTAATTGATGACTGCAGCTGACATGTCAGTAACTGTTAGTAGTCCTTCATTAATTTGTGTATCATTGTAATTTTGCTTAGTTTCTTTTGTTACCTATTCTGACATCGGGCTCTAGTTAGATTTATAGCGTTAAACCCGGCCGCATTTTGTCGCCTGTCCCATATCAGGAGCCTCTGGCCTTTGCTAGTTTTGTATGTTTTTAATTTGAAGTCATATATATATATATTGGAGTTTAGTATGACGTCTATTTTCACTGAACTAGTACACATTTTATTTCGGGGCTAGCTCAGGCCCACCTCCAACTGCAGGATTTTTTCGTTGCTTTGAATATCTATTGGTGGTTTTCGGCTGTTATCTGCTCTTTGGTCGGTTTGTTTTCTCTTTGAGAACATTTTCCATTTTCATTCACAATTTTATTCCCAAACTCTCAAATATTATAACCATCACAAGGTTCCCTTTCAATCAAACGACTTATGTCAAAGTGTGTGTAGAGATTACTATTAAAAAATAATTATTTGAAATATTAATAATATTGAAATAAAAGTATACATAAAAGCAACATTAATATACCCCTGTTCCATAGTCATAAATCGATAAAAAAAAAAAAAATCCTGGTCACAAACCAAAACCGAGGAAACACATCAGCTAAACAGGAAATAAACAGAATGATGGACAGAGTGAACTGCTACAAAAATAACAACTGCCATTATCCTGACTTAATACAGAACATTTTATGCAAGAAATGTGGGTTGACAGGACTATAGGTACAGAGACTGAGACAGTACAACACAAAATACGTTCCCATCTGTGTTTATTACACCCATTTCTCTATTGTTTGTGCTATTTTCACATTTTCTGACCGGTGTGAGAAAAATATTTCTCCTCACCAGTGAAAAATCTGTTCTCGGTCTTGTTTTCTTTTGAATTTTCTTATTGTGACGTCAGGAAAAAAGGTGACCATGCCTGATAACGTCACATCAAAAGTATACAACTTTCCTCAAATCTTTGAAGAAACAGATTTCACCACTGTTACTCGTGTATTTCGATATTTCTCCACTCTCAACAGTTAAATTTTAATTATTTAAAAAGCTCGGCAAGCCTCGCGCTTTAAATATTAAATTTAACTGTCTCGAGTGGAGAAATATCGTAATACACTTGTTGCAGTTGTGGAATCTATATATGACTGTTTTCATTGATGAATTTAAACAGTTTTAATGCACCATATGCAAATTTTTAAAATGTATGTCTATTCAGTGATGCTTGAGGCCAAAATATTTGAATATCCAAAATCGAATATGAATATTGATGCGATAATCAAACCAAGAACCTAAATCATAGGTAATTCCGAATAAGGGAGCAGGGCTTTGCATGAGGGAGATCTATTCCTTAATTTAAGATTATTTAAAAATGTTTTAAAGGGCTTTGATTCTTATTCTATTCTGACTTCTTTTGTCCAATTCCATTCTTTGTCTCATAACCTTGATTTTTACTGTTTCAATAGTATTTTGAAATGAAGCTCTTCAGGTTAGGAAAAAACAGTCCCTTAACTAAACTTCTTTGCTTATTCCCAAAACTAATACACCGAAGAAATAATGCTAGATAAACCATTTGTGTTTCTCCAATTTACCCGGGTTTGTTTTCTCTCGATTTACCCGGGTTTGTTTCCCTCGATTTACCCGGGTTTGTTTCCCTCGATTTACCCGGGTTTGTTTTCTCTCGATTTACCCGGGTTTGTTTCCCTCGATTTACCCGGGTTTGTTTTCTCTCGATTTACCTGGGTTTGTTTCCCTCGATTTACCCGGGTTTGTTTTCTCTCGATTTACCCGGGTTTGTTTCCCTCGATTTACCCGGGTTTGTTTTCTCTCAATCGATTTATGACTTTCGAACAGCGGTATACTACTGTGGCATTTATTTTTCTATTAAGGAGTAACATCAAATATTGAAAGCAATCATGAATTAAATTATACACTGAAATAAGATCATTAGATATTATTTTATCGCGACTTGCACTGATCTTGTCATAAAAAATTAAGACATAACTAAATATTTATAATTCTACAGGTATGAACATTAACTGATGCAATCAAAACCAACAAAGAACAGCTTTATTCTGATATCTGTGTGGATTTTTCACCTTAATTTGACATTGTTGTCATATAAATATCATGCATGATAAAGGTAACAACTGCAATTGAATTAGAGTCTGACTCATTTAAGATACAAAACAGTGTTATCGGTTTTGCTGTTGAAAAAGGAAAGATATGTTTAACATGTTTAAAATTCCAGTTTAAGATATACCTTTTTTAAAGAAGAGACTGCTTTTGAACACCTATGTTTATTGCATTTTGTAGTCTCTGTTCAATTAAGGTAGCACAATACAAAGATTTTATAGCTCCAACTCCCAAGTTTTAAAATGCTGTAACTTTCTTAATAAAGCTTGAAAATTTATAAAAGTGGTAGTTTTGGATAGCTAACAGAATACCCTTTCAAATAAATGCCATGTTGGTATTATGCAAAAATTATGTAACCAATTATAATGTTAACTGTGTCTAAAATATTTTTAACCAAATTTCCACTTTCAAATGAAATTAGCTTCTGCATAGGTATCCCTAGAGGGTTGATTTTATTATATGTTGTTCCTATGGCCATTATCTACATAAGGGTGTCTCAGATTTCAGATAGAATGTATAGAACAAATTTTACACCTAATTAAACATTATCTTCTTTTATGTGGTTAGGATGTTTACACTAATTAGAGATTTATGAGAGAATGGAATACCATAGAGACAATCTGAGACACCCTTTTGAAGCCCAAAATGTGTTGATTAAGATTTGGTTAAAATTTTCTGTATAGTTAAAGAGATGATGGAGCTAAATTCATTCAAGTGAACTTACCCAGATTTTGCCACTAATTACATAATAATTGATTACATAATGATTGCATAATAAAAATATTGCATTCATTTAAAAGATTAATCTTTTATCTATCTATATATACCTCTTTTATTATTTTCTATGCATTCATAAGAAAGTTACAGCATTTCAAAGGTTAGTGATTGGAAGTAAACAAATCTTTGTATTGTGCTACCTTAAAGACGTTGAATATGATAAATAAGCGATCAGAATTTTAATCTGTTTAACAGGAATGTGTATTGACTTATTTCCCTTTGTATATGTTGTTTTCTATTTATTTTTTTTATTTTTGTTTGTATGTACTATATATTCTACGATTTTGAATAGACCTCGATATCTTAACCACTATGAATCCTAGACATTTTTTATGTGTACCTCGAATATGAATATTTCACTCAAAATTTGATTACAAGATTGACAACGACAAATAGTTGACATGAATTTAAAATGGTCATAACTATATGAGAATCATGTGAACTATCCATTTCTATGTAGCAACATTCCAGCAGTACATTCACATTTGAGTATATATCTTTCTGTTGATACTATCTATAAGAGTTTTAATTACTTGTTGCAGTGATCGAATCTCTATGTCCTCAATAGAGGGTTGTTGAGCAGAAAGCTGTTGAACAAAATAGTTTTGAAAAATGGGCAATAGATACCAAAGGGACAGTCAAACTCATAGATCGAAAATAAAATGACAACGCCATACAATAGTACACAAATTACAACATAGAAAACTAAAGACTAAGCAACACCAACCCCACCAAAAACTGGGGGTTATCTCAGGTGCCCCGGAAGGGTAAGCAGATCCTGATCCACATGAGGCACTCGTCTTATTGCTCATGTTATTACAAATCCGGTAAATAGTCTAATTCGGTTGGTCACATTCGTGAAAAGGGAAGAAAATTGTAGTTACGACATAAGGAACATATCCTATAGCATCTGTTATTCATCCGAAATTTTACAGACGCCATCACGATTTGGTTAACCGTTAGTGAATAACTGTTTCACACATGATGACACAGATATGTTCTAAAAGATGTAACCATTATTAAGTCCGTTTTACCTCGAATGTTTATTGTACTTTCAAGAGGAACACGACAGGTGTCACATGATCTGCTTACCCTTCTGAATCATCTGAGAACAGCCTTGGTTATTGTTGGGCTTCGAGCCGATTAGTATAATTTTCGATGTTGTATGATTGTCCAGTTTTCAATAAGAACTAAAATATGATCTTCAACTGCTTAATGAACAATTATATATATATTTTTCTTAAACAATGAACAATGTTCTTGTATAAATGGAAATATAAAATGTGAATGAAAAACGAAAGTACCCAAATATCTAAAAATAAAAAATAATTCATACGCCTTACCCAAAAACAGTCAATAAGAGCTGCTTCTCTGCAGTTAGTAAAGTTCAAAGGTCTGGATTGCACACTTTACACGATGTTATTGTATAAAATCAGAACTGTTTTGAAAAATGTCTATATGTTGACTAAAATCCCTAATCTGAAAAAGTTACTGAAATTGCTCAAATAACTACATACCGGCATGTTCAGTAGTTGTCGTTTGTTGATGTGTTTCATAAGTTATTATCGTTTCTCGTTTTTTAGCTCATCTGGCCCGAAGGGCCAAGTGAGCTTTTCCCATCACTTGGCGTCCGTCGTCCGTCGTCGTTAAAGGGAAACTTCGCAAAAAAATCAAAAATTGATATTATGTCCATTCTGTATAAAAAGGCTAAAATTTATAGATATTAAAGTTTTATTCCGCTAGATAAGAGATCAACATCGATTTTAAATTTTGAGTATCAATTTTCTACGCTCCGCCATTTTGTCATCTTCTACGATTATAATCACGAAATGTCTATAAAACACAAAGAACCAAAACTACAGTAACCGATGTAGTCGTAATTGCGTGTCGATATCTTGTCAATCGTACGATTGTTTTATCTGACTAACTATAAACTTGATACGGAAAATGCTGAGGGAAAATGACCATTATTATATATCTGTTATTTTTAAACTGTTAATATTGGAATGAGTTACAAAGTCAAAGTTCAAATAATAAATAAGTGTTTCGTGAAAATTGTTTTCATAATTTTTTAAAGTAATAAACTTTATTCAAATAAATTCGGATCTTTCCTCATCTGATCACCAGCATAGCTAAAGGTATTACTCCCAAAGGTATTGTGAGGGGTGTGAGGACTCAGGTGACACGTCCAGGTATTCAAGCGATTTCCTGTCGGGCTAGCAAGTTCATGCATCGTTTCACTTCTGTAGGTATTGATCAGTGTACACGGCAGACTAATAACTTTCCATTTTGAACTATCAGGTGTATAATACACATCTCTGGCTTGTGTGTCCGAAAGTGATATGATGCCAATAACTTAACTCGTACGCTTGTTTATAAATAACATTTCTGGTGTAAAGAATATTATTTATGAAAATATAAAAAATACCACAAAAAAAAAAAAAAAAAGATTTGAAGAAATAAAAATCTATATACATATTTTTTCCGAGGGTTAATTTGGGAAAATGTAATTTGTCAATAGTAAAAGACAGACTGGAACATACCAAAAATATTGATTTAAAAATGTACGCACTTGTCGATGTTGGCTTATACGCCTGGATAGAAAGTTACGGAACTATAGTGCAATTCAAAATATATACATGCATCAGACTATATTGTATACCAAAAGAAGAAGAAGAAAAAGAAGAGAACCAGTTTGATTTAAATACAGGTCGATATATATCTTGCTTTGGTTCATCGAAGTTATGAACATAGTAAAATCCCAGTTTTATATATCAATTAGATTGTTCTCGAATAAAGGAAGAAATTCGTCATCATCACAATTGTTCCCACATTCATGTAAAATATATGCAACTGGACGTACACTAATAATCCCAAAGGGGTGTGAGTATTTTCTAGGAAAACTATTGAGTATTAAAGTTTCAAATCAATTTCGGGATTTATTTTCTTTCTTGCCGTGATATGATAGCAATTTAAAGAATAAACTGCTTATCCGCTTTAGCGGTATTCTTGCCAGTTGAACAGCCTTATAAGTTACATTCAAAAATAGGGAAAGATGACATAAAATTCGTTGTCTTTTGTTTTTGAACATCGTTGGTCAAATAGATAGAGTATTATACGTTGAGAGACGAGGACTATTTCAACAAATACTATAAATACAAGTGGAAGTTTTCGTTTTTTGCAATTTGAGAGTAATTGATGTATCAAACGTTCAAGAATACGCATGTAAAATGTGTCACTGGATATAAAAAAAATCAATCTCAAAACCTACTTCCGTATGGAACTTCCCCTTTCAGTGACCTGCAAATTTAACAGATGATACACTTTATAAGATTTACATGTCCAACAACGACCAACTGCTCTACATGTGTTACTGACAGCCTAAGATAGTAATTCTTCTGTTAGGTCAATTCTCTTTCGAACAATACCAGAAAACATGGAAAATAAGTTCTTTAAATTTTGACTCTGGAATTAACACCATTTTTTCGTGCGACAAACTTTATTTCTGCCGGGCGATGAGCAGACATGGGCGGAAAACAATAAACAGATAGGTTTAACATTTGTCATTCATTTAACATGTATAATATGAATACGATTGTACTTAAAAAAAACTTATATAGTTAGTTTCAAGAACAACCGGGTTCAGACAAACTGTTCTGAAATCGATGCTGTTACTAATGCATTCACCCAATTCAATATTACCATCAAAGAGAGTAAATTCGTGGCAACAAAGACATTCTGTTAATAACGGCATAAGTATGCATTTAGTACACGAACACCAATCTGTGTTTTAAAAACTAGCGATGGTTGCTAAGGATATCTTGATTTCGGGAACTTTCTGAAGCTTCCATTTCATGGAGCTCTTCTTCGGTATACTCTGGCTCTAGTGCGTACCCAAAATGACCATACTCGTCCAAATCTGACTCTTTTGACTGACTGGAACCACTGTTATAGTACTATCATTCTCCGAACAAGACATTTTTAGTTATGATTTTATGATAAATTTTTGGACCATATATAAACTGTTCTATCCAAATAATATAATCTAGTATATGACATAACCCCTTCCTACTACACCGAGTTTTAATGCCAAGCGGTAGACATATTTTAGGTACCAATTAAGTAATTGAATGAGTAATAGATAACAATAATTAATCATAAATGTGCAAAGATTTAAAAACAAAAGTATTTTTTCTTTGTTCGTACATATTATACTCCGCTTCGGTAGAGTTATCTACTTATCTTCAGATAGTTTCAGATATCAATTAATACATGGCTTTCAAAAGTCTAAATGTAAGTGTTCTCGTACATGTTTTGCCTAATAAAGAAAATCAAAATGCTTTGGTAAAGCTATTTCTAATTTCCCCTTTTTAATGAGACTTAAATCAAGGACAAGAGGTGTATATCATTTCATTCTGACACATGAATTAAGTTTCCTGTCTTTAACCGAAAATTGTTTATTACTTAGTAAATTAATTTATTTGAATTGAAATAAATTTTACAGCAAATATAATTAAATAATTCCACGGCGATCTATTTTTATTTGTCACAAACTTGAATTAGTATAATAGATGTGTATATTGAATGCTCCCTTGTTTTATAATCCACTGATCCGAATAGACAGTCACACCTGGCAAGGTGTGCCCTAGAGGCGTGGTTAAATACCGAAGTGCAAATAACAATTTACCTTTCAACAAGCCATCTACGAGTATTCAATTTGCCACAGAACCGTGAATACACACATCGTATAAATCTAGTCATAGCAGAGATAGTAAAAGGTCAATAAGAGTACACCAACATATTGTCTTTACAGATTATTGTACTTTAATTTGTTCACCTCATATATCAGTCCGAAAATGCATTACTTAATAAATTTATAACTATTTTGGTTGTCTACAAAAATAATTCGAATATATACGTTTAACATAGAAAATTTATCTCATGAATGTGTACAATTGCACGTCTGTGCGTGTTATCTTCTTATTATCGGATGTTTATTAGATAAACCATAAGTCATCGGCGCGCTTACGATTACGTTTAAATATCATTAAAAACCAAGACTTTTACTGATTGTATTTTAAATCCCGGCATGCAAAAACCAGGAGAAAACGTCACGACCTACAGGAAGTAGTTAATAATTTTTCATTAATTGTTGAATTTCTCCTTTATTACTGGACATATAGCGATAAAACTTTGTGAATATATATATTTTGTCATAATGAACATATTTAAACCATAAGTAAAAAATCGCGAATTTTCCCTTTAACTTTTAGAAAAATCTTCTCCTCTGAAACTACTGGGCCAAATTAAACCAAACTTGGCCACAATCATCATTGGGGTTTCTAGTTTAAAAAATGTGTGGCGTGACCTGGCCAACCAACCAAGATGGCCGCCATGGCTAAAAATAGAACATAGGGGTGAAATGCAGTTTTTGGCTTATAACTCAAAAACCAAAGCATTTAGAGCAAATCTGACATGGGGTAAAATTGTTTATCAGGTCAAGATCTATCTGCCCTCAAATTTTCAGATGAATCCGACAACGCGTTATTGGGTTGCTGCCCCTGAACTGGTAATTTTAGGGAATATTTGCTGTTTTTGGCTATTATCTTGAATATTATTATAGATAGAGATAAACTGTAAACAGCAATAATGTTCGGCAAAGTAAGATTTACAAATAATTCAACATGACCACAATGGTCAGTTGACCCCTTTAGGAGTTATTGACCTTTATAGTCAATGTTTAACCATTTTTCGTAAATCTTAGTAATCTTTTACAAAAATATTCTCCTCTGAAACTACTGGGCCAAATTAATCCAAACTTGGCCACAATCATCTTTGGGATATCTTGTTTAAAAAATGTGTGGCGTGACCCGGCCAACTAACCAAGATGGCCGCCATGGCTAAAAATAGAACATAGGGGTAAAATGCAGTTTTTGGCTTATAACTCAAAAACCAAAGCATTTAGAGCAAATCTGACATGCGGTAAAAGTGTTTATCAGGTCAAGATCTATCTGTCCTGAAATTTTCAGATGAATCGGACAACCTGTTGTTGGGTTGCTGCCCCTGAATAGGTAATTTTAAGGAAATTTTGCTGTTTTTGGTTATTATCTTGAATATTATTATAGATAGAGATAAACTGTAAACAGCAATAATGTTCAGCAAAGTAAGATTTACAAATAAGTCAGCATTACCAAAATGGTCAGTTGAACCCTGAAGGAGTTATTGCCCTTTATAGTCAATTTTTAACCATTTTTTCGTAAATCTTAGTAATCTTTTACAAAAATCTTCTTCTCTGAAACTACTGGGCCAAATTACACTAAACTTGGCCACAATCATCATTGGGGTAACTTGTTTAAAAAATGTGTGGCGTGACCTGGCCAATCAACCAAAATGGCTGCCACGGCTAATAATAGAACATAGGGGTAAAATGCAGTGTTTGGCTTATAAGTCAAAAACCGAAGCATTTAGAGAAAATCTGACAGGGTTTAATTGTTTATCAGGTCAAGATCTATCTGCTCTGATTTCATGATTTCCGTGTTTTCACATGGATCGAACACCCCGTTGTTAGGTTACTGTCCTGAATTGGTAATTTTAAGGAAATTTTGCCGTTTTTTGTTATTATCTTGAATATTATTATAGATAGAGATAAACTGTATACAGAAATAACGTTCAGCAAAATAAGATCGACAAATAAGTTTACATGACCAAATTTTTGTAAATTTTTAGAAAATATTTTCCACTGTAATTACTGGGCCAAGTTCATTATAGATAGAGATAATTGTAGCAACAAGAATGTTCAGTAAAGTAAGATCTACAAACACATCACAATCACCAAAACACAATTTTGTCATGAATTTATCCGTGTCCATTTTTTAATATGCACAAGACCAAGGTGAGCTGCACAGGCTCTTTATAGCCTCTAGTTTTTCATATAGATTAGACCGTTGGATTTCCCGTTTGAATGGTTTTACACTAGTAATTGCATGTGGCCCTTTATAGCTTGATGTTCGTTTTGATCCAAGGCTCCATGTTGAAGACCGTACATTGACCTATAATGGTTTACTATTTTATAAATTGTGACTTGGATAAAGAGTTGTCTCATTGGCACTTATACCTTATCTTCCTATATCTATGTTCTTAACCTGAATATATGTTTTAGTTAAGTTTCAATGATCTACTAGGTTCTGGGTCCAGTAAAAACAGGTGAATAAAACCTTAATCATTCAGTAAATTGGTGTAAAAAGTTTTAAATTGTTGGTAAATTTTGCAGGAAAATGATGAATTACGAAAACATTGAGAGAAAGTCATTAAACGATATTTTATTAGAGGTTTGAAAGATACCATGGCAATTTCAAACTCAAAGGTCGATGTCAAACAGACATACACAAAAAGACAAACAACAGTTTTCGAGTTGGGCACTCAAAATAGGTACAAAAGGGAAAATATTCGTCGAACAATTTCATTAAAGCAAGTGCACAGTTTCCTTATTTGTGAAATCAAACTTTTATCTTTTTAGTATCTAAATTGAACACTTTAGAAATCGCTGATTTTATAAAATACCGTCTGTTGTACGTCTGCTTTAATTTCTTAAATGATATATATAAATATATGTTCCTGTAATTACAAAAGTTATGTCTAATTAGCCGATGATAACATCGGAGACAAACAGTCCACCAGTAGCGACATCGAAGCAGTTGTAATATTAATATGAAGGTACAAGATGCGCATTTCAACAATTAATGTCCGTTCAGTAATGCTCGAGGCCAAAATAATTGGAAATTCTAAATCTAATTCTAACGTTAGGAAATCTGATCAAAACAAAAGACCCTATAGTACAGCCAAACCCGGACAGGGAATCCGATATTGTACAGCCAAACCCGGACAGGGAATCCGAGTTTTACCTCATTGAGATTTATTTCATAATTCAAAATATTGTCCAGTTACATAAAATTTACTTTTTTCAAAAACACCTGATGATGAAATTAAACTCAGCATAGATACCAGGATTGAAATTTTATATTTGCGCCAGACACGCGTTTTGTCTATAAAAGACTCATTAGCGACGATAAAATCAAAAAGTGTTAAAAAGGTCAATGTAATGGATGTAATACGGTACGCCAGGATCATAATTGTTAACGTGAGGGGACAGTTTTGCTTTATGTAGTAAAGCTTTGATTTTCAGTTCTTTTCCAACTCTAAATATTTCTATGGACAGTCAAAATTTGCATCCTTTCGTGTTCTATATCACCCTATTCTATTCAATGTTACTTACATGACATCAATTGCATGCTTATTTCCTCGAAAATACATTGAAGTACTGCTAGGGTGTATACATCAACAATTAATCAAAGCCCTCAAAGTACTGCTAAGGTGTATACATCAACAATTAATGAAAGTCCTCAAAGTACTGCTAGGGTGTATACATCAACAATTAATGAAAGCCCTCAAAGTACTGCTAGGGTGTATACATCAACAATTAATGAAAGCCCTCAAAGTACTGCTAGGGTGTATACATCAACAATTAATGAAAGCCCTCAAAGTACTGCTAAGGTGTATACATCAACATTTAATCAAAGCCCTCAAAGTACTGCTAGGGTGTATACATCAACAATTAATGAAAGCCCTCAAAGTACTGATAAGGTGTATACATCAACAATTAATCAAAGCCCTCAAAGTACTGCTAAGGTGTATAATACATCAACAATTATTTAAAGCCCTCAAAGTACTGCTAAAGTGTATAATACATCAACAATTATTTAAAGCCCTCAAAGTACTGCTAAGGTGTATAATACATCAACAATTATTTAAAGCCCTCAAAGTACTGCTAGGGTGTATACATCAACAATTAATGAAAGCCCTCAAAGTACTGCTAAGGTGTATACATCAACAATAAATCAAAGCCCTCAAAGTACTGCTAAGGTGTATAATACATCAACAATTTTTTAAAGCCCTCAAAGTACTGCTAAGGTGTATAATACATCAACAATTATTTAAAGCCCTCAAAGTACTGCTAAGGTGTATAATACATCAACAATTATTTAAAGCCCTCAAAGTACTGCTAAGGTGTATAATACATCAACAATTATTTAAAGCCCTCAAAGTACTGCTAAGGTGTATAATACATCAACAATTATTTAAAGCCCTCAAAGTACTGCTAAGGTGTATAATACATCAACAATTATTTAAAGCCCTCAAAGTACTGCTAAGGTGTATAATACATCATCAATTATTTAAAGCCCTCAAAGTACTGCTAAGGTGTATAATACATCAACAATTATTTAAAGCCCTCAAAGTACTGCTAAGGTGTATAATACATCAACAATTATTTAAAGCCCTCAAAGTACTGCTAAGGTGTATAATACATCAACAATTATTTAAAGCCCTCAAGGTACTGCTAAGGAGTATAATACATCAACAATTATTTAAAGCCCTCAAGGTACTGCTAAGGTGTATAATACATCAACAATTATTTAAAGCCCTCAAGGTACTGCTAAGGTGTATAATACATCAACAATTATTTAAAGCCCTCAAGGTACTGCTAAGGTGTATAATACATCAACAATTATTTAAAGCCCTCAAAGTACTGCTAAGGTGTATAATACATCAACAATTATTTAAAGCCCTCAAAGTACTGCTAAGGTGTATAATACATCAACAATTAAGCTAAGCCCTCAAAGTACTGCTAAGGTGTATAATACATCAACAATTAAGCTAAGCCCTCAAAGTACTGCTAAGGTGTATAATACATCAACAATTATTTAAAGCCCTCAAAGTACTGCTAAGGTGTATAATACATCAACAATTAAGATAAGCCCTCAAAGTACTGCTAAGGTGTATAATACATCAACAATTATTTAAAGCCCTCAAAGTACTGCTAAGGTGTATAATACATCAACAATTAAGCTAAGCCCTCAAAGTACTGCTAAGGTGTATAATACATCAACAATTATTTAAAGCCCTCAAAGTACTGCTAAGGTGTATAATACATCAACAATTATTTAAAGCCCTCAAAGTACTGCTAAGGTGTATAATACATCAACAATTATTTAAAGCCCTCAAAGTACTGCTAAGGTGTATAATACATCAACAATTATTTAAAGCCCTCAAGGTACTGCTAAGGTGTATAATACATCAACAATTAATCAAAGCCCTCAAGGTACTGCTAAGGTGTATAATACATCAACAATTATTTAAAGCCCTCAAAGTACTGCTAAGGTGTATAATACATCAACAATTATTTAAAGCCCTCAAAGTACTGCTAAGGTGTATAATACATCAACAATTATTTAAAGCCCTCAAAGTACTGCTAAGGTGTATAATACATCAACAATTATTTAAAGCCCTCAAAGTACTGCTAAGGTGTATAATACATCAACAATTATTTAAAGCCCTCAAGGTACTGCTAAGGTGTATAATACATCAACAATTAATCAAAGCCCTCAAGGTACTGCTAAGGTGTATAATACATCAACAATTATTTAAAGCCCTCAAAGTACTGCTAAGGTGTATAATACATCAACAATTATTTAAAGCCCTCAAAGTACTGCTAAGGTGTATAATACATCAACAATTATTTAAAGCCCTCAAAGTACTGCTAAGGTGTATAATACATCAACAATTATTTAAAGCCCTCAAGGTACTGCTAAGGTGTATAATACATCAACAATTATTTAAAGCCCTCAAGGTACTGCTAAGGTGTATAATACATCAACAATTATTTAAAGCCCTCAAAGTACTGCTAAGGTGTATAATACATCAACAATTATTTAAAGCCCTCAAGGTACTGCTAAGGTGTATAATACATCAACAATTATTTAAAGCCCTCAAAGTACTGCTAAGGTGTATAATACATCAACAATTATTTAAAGCCCTCAAAGTACTGCTAAGGTGTATAATACATCAACAATTATTTAAAGCCCTCAAAGTACTGCTAAGGTGTATAATACATCAACAATTATTTAAAGCCCTCAAGGTACTGCTAAGGTGTATAATACATCAACAATTATTTAAAGCCCTCAAAGTACTACTAAGGTGTATAATACATCAACAATTATTTAAAGCCCTCAAAGTACTGCTAAGGTGTATAATACATCAACAATTATTTAAAGCCCTCAAAGTACTAATAGGGTGTATACATCAACAATTAATCGAAGCAAATATCTAAATGGTTGCTTCTATTGACTTGTACAGCATATGAACTATGGTATTTTCCGAGATGGAAATTTTGACATTTCTATAGAAATACCTATCATTAACGTGACATTCATTACATCAATATCCTGTCAAGGACTGAGAAATTTGCATTTTTTGGCATAAAAATGATAAATTAATTAATTTTAAAAAAATACATAAATTATGAAATAATGATAGATGGAATTTCCTTCGTATCTTGATCAGTAAAGACATAAAATGTTTAGTTTCGTATTTGTTAACATATTTGTTAAAGGATATTGTTTTTCCACTATTTTTGTGTAAAAGTGCAACTCAAAAAAAAATATGATCTATACATTAACATTAGTTGTAGTCTTTGATTAAAATTTAATTAATATCATTAATCAAAATAAGATGTTAAATTGTTCGAGTTAAGTTGTGATTGATAACTATGTTAAACACAATTATAACAAAAGACCTAAATATTAATAATGTCTAAAACGTGAAAACGCTTTTCATAAATACATCATTAAATGTATATAAAGTTGTGTTTTTACTTTTTTTGGTAGAAAAACTTTTACAATTACCAGTATGTCAACTTCAAAAAATATTTTTTAATACCCATCCGTCTTCGAATTTTAAACTGCACTCAACTACGAATTTCAAGATTCCAAAAAAAAGACAATATAACTAATTCATTGATTTTTATTTTATTTTATTTTTTTTTAACGTCCAGTGGCAAATATCTCATTCACATTTGGTCGAGAAAATTGATTGGCCAACATTTAACATCCTTACTTTGATTGCGCATGTTTTAACATACAACACACCTTAACAAACACTCCTTTATAGCACGAATCGATTGGTGTTTGAATGTTGTTTGCCAAACGTCCAGTGGAAAATATGTCATGCATGGTCAAGACGACAACAAACTAACAATAAGTAAAATTTGTAGGTTTTGCCAGACATTGATTGATCGTCAGGAATGATTGTAAATGATGACTGTTACTATGGTAGGTATCACCAAGAAAGAACTTTTGCATAGCGATAGACCTGTGAACCATTCAAAAAATTAACGAAAGGTTTCAGAAAGTGAGACGCATTCTACTTGCGGCATTAAATTTAATATTTCGAATCCGACCGAACGTGGCTGTGTATTTATACATCCCGACCAGTAAAACATACGACCAAGTTCTAGAGTCGGAATCGGAGACGTCCAAGGATCACAACACAGTCGATTATATTCGCACATAACTTGTACTATTTTTGTAAAATATATATGCGACTTGTACATCGGTAAACAAGTTTTCGCTGGTAAAAAAATTTTTAAAAAAATTGGTGCGATATTTTTTTTTATCCATTTCAATGCTATCAACTTGTGCAGACTAACCAGACATATAAAATATAGTAACATGTTAATTTTACTAGTTTGTGTGTACATGACAGGGCAAATGGATCTATCCTTGTTTTCTGTAGTCCTATAACATATGACTCCGAAGGTTCATATTCGATAAAAAAAAAGTTTGATGTAAGTATGAACCTTTGAAGTCTTCTATTACAGGACTATGTTTCCTGGAGAATTATATTTGGCTGTTTCCTACTATACGGAAGTTGTCCTCTGTTCCAGGAGAGGTTTGTCATTGCTCTTATCCATTTTATGAAATATATTGTTCGACTAATATTTATTGTGGTACACACCCAATGTGATATGACTTTTTGTAATATTTTTTATTCATGGATCACTGGACATGGATAGTCCAAGACGGGGACAGTGTCGTCTCGACACATTTCCTTGTTATCATGAAGTTGAATAAATCTAATTACATAACTTGGATCTGTTTTGAATGATGTAAATATAGGTACATCAAATACCATATATAACTAGGACACATAGTTTGAAACCTAATTTCAAGATGCTCTCATGTGTAAATCCTGGGGAAAAAAGGTCACGAAATTTTCAAGTAACCTTTGTTATATAATTTATTTAGTAAACAGAAGGTTGAAAAACGATATAGCATTCTGACATAAAGATTGATACTGAATTTCGGGATGCTCTGATTTGTACGAATGGACGGCGGAAGTACTAAAAGGCAAATGCAGGGAACGTGAATAAAGCATTACGCAATAAATAAAATTGGAAATGGGGAATGTGCCAAAGAGACAACAACCCAACCATATAAAAAAACAACAGCAGAAGGTCACCAACAGGTCTTCAATGTAGCGAGAAATTCTCGCACCCGCAGGCGTGCAATAAAAAAAACTACTTTCAGAATCGATATATATCATATGCTCCTGAACGGTATATTAAAAACAGAATTCTATCGAATTTTAAGCTGAAGTTTGAATTTAACTATAATCTAATCTTGTTTTCCTAGCTTAAGCAAAATATATATTATGCACCCTGCTTGAGTAAATTCAAATCGCACATTAGATAACTATTTTTAGGTCGGTAAACATATCTGAAACGAATGTTTTAATAAAGGATTATAACTAACGTTCTTTTTATAGAGAAGACAATTAATTTGACAAGTTTTAAAATAGGTGATATATATCTATTTATAATACTAATAACGGTGTACTTTTAAATGCTTTTCGTTCATGTAACCTTATAGTGTATTACAAATGTATGAATGTCGGTCTTAAATAGGAGAGTGTCTGTGACGTGTTACTTTAAATATAAAAGTATACACTATGAAGTTTTATGCGTTATGAATATCATACAAAGATAACCTTTGTATGAGATCGGTACAAGGATATATTGACCTGAAAGAAGTATATTGACTGAGGACGAATTCCGAGGTCGATATACTTCTTTGGGTCGATATATCCTACGTTGACCTCATACAAAGGCTATATTTGTTATATTATTAATTTCCGACCATATTTGTATCAACATCGTCATTTGGTTTTGTTGGAGTTTTATAGATATCATATTGTCTCCTTGACAATAACAAAACATTAGTTGTTATTTCAATTGGTTTTTTTTTGTTTGTTTGTCCTCTTATGTATTTGAAGATTTTTTTCGTCAAATAATCGATCACAGATATCATTTGTTTCAAAACGTTTATGATCATTTAACACAATCGTAACTACTCGGCCATTCTCACTATGCAGTACATTTCTTTGTGCAACCCGACAGTCCGAGTTGTTCCGATTGCATTTAACAATATCCTGAAATTCATTACATGACGTCACAAAGTATATCGGTTTTTAGATATTCTAAAAATAACCGTGCAATATGCTTTTTGCTATCCGCCGTTTTCTCTCTACCTTCGAAAATATAGTTTAACATATGACTATCCCTAGACGAATCAAATTTGTTAAAATATACGAATATTAAAAAAAATTCTGTATTTCACGTAGTATTTACACGTATATGGGATTGTTACGTTAAAAATGACGTTTTTATTGCGTAAATACAATGTGTATTTCTGTTGTAAGTGTTTTGCTGATACCGATTTACTACAAGCGTATACATATGTGTATATGTTCATGTGAGATATTTGCGAGCATAGCCTTGCAACAGGCCGGTACAAAAATCCACGGAAAGTTGGTGAAGATGTTTTGCCGAGAGAACGTGACACTGTCTCTACACAAAGACAAGTGACCCCGGAGACTCACATTTTTTTTCTTATTATTTAATTTTTTAGGTTCCAACATTGAATGAAAAATCCGTCGCTATCAGGAGGTACATTGGTTCAGTTTAGTCGGAATAGAAGTTAAGACTTTTTTATGTGTCATTGTCTTTGGTGACATTAATTGGACCTTTTTTTTTTTTTAAATCATACATGTACGAATGCCACCTTTAAAAGAGGGACAAAAGATACCAGAGGGACATTCAAACTCGTAGATCGAAAGTAAACTGACAACGCCATGGATAAGAGAAGAAGACAAATAAATGAATAATACACAAGATACAACATAAACAAATAAGGACTAAGCAACACGAATGTGAGCTCAAATTAAGATTCATTGTGAAAGTACTCAACCTTGATTTCAGTTTTTTAAAGTCATCATTGGATTTTAACCCATGTTCATACTGCAATTAGTATGCCCCATTTAAGGGCATTTTGTTTTATGCCCCATTTAAGGGCATTTTGTTTTTTGGTCTGTGCGTCCGTCTGTTCGTTCGTGCGTCCGTTCATCCGTCTGTCCCGCTTCAGGTAAAAGTTTTTGGTCGAGGTGGTTTTTGATGAAGTTAAAGTCCAATCAACTTGAAACTTACTAAACATGTTTCCTATGATAAGATCTTTCTAAATTAAATGCCAAATTAGAGATTTTATCCCATTTCTACGGTCCACTGAACATAGAAAATGATAGTGCGGATGGGGCATCCGTGTACTTTGGACACATTCTTGTTGATAGTTCAATCGAATACATTATTGTTTAACATTAAATTTAAATAAACGTATGTTGGCACTTGCAACAACTTAAGAGCTTATAAAAAACAAAGATACTCGTTCACTCGGATTTTAGGTAAATACATAACCTATTCCTGTAATGAAATCTGCTATGAAAATACCCATGTCTAGTTGCAGAACATATACTGTAATGAAATATGCTATGAAAATACCCATGCCTAGTTGCAGAACATATACTGTAATGAAATCTGATATAAGGTGTAACACCACTAATTCGGGCCCGGCCAGAAAGCACATACCAGAAAGTAGTACATATTTAACGCAAAATAGTTCCTACGCATGAGTGTAACTTTCAAAATATGTAGGATATTTAGGTATTTTTGACATCAAATGAAAGCTAAAGGACTGGTGATCATTGTAGAACACTTTTGGACTTTTAATTTTAAATATTAAAAAAACTACACCAAATTTTAAAAAGAGGCTACATTTAGTCTGTTTGTCAGATCTGAAGTACCTGTTTTGGTACATCCGAAGTTCCGGGAACCAGTTCTTTCTTATATGCCATGTAAGGTATGTTGATTTTTTCAGTAGAAGACACCATAAAGTGTTGCTTTGAAATGCAATGATTGCCACTTTATTTGAACTTAAATGAAAGAGGTGTACCTGGTTGAAATGGAAGAATTTAACATAGAAAGTAATGGGACCATGAATTAGTGGTGTACTTCCATAAACATACCGATGTCTAATTGCAGAACATATAACGTTATGTCATCGTAGTATGACCTGCAGTGTACAGAGATTAAGATTTACCGCCAGCGATTCATTCACATATTAACACGAATGTGACCTTCAATGCGTGAATAAAAACAAACTTATATATAACCTTGGTACATGGTCACTGATATAAGGAACGTAGTTAAGTTAATTTTTTTTGCTTATGTAAAAGTGTTATCTAACTCGTAAGTTTGGTTGCCTAGCAAGCACGTGTCTGGCAATTGCACAATCCTCAAAAGGCCGTTATGAAACAATCTAAATATCTACATGTGTTTCAGTGGTTGTCATTTGTTTATGTGAGTCATAAGTGTTTCCCGTATTCTATATAGATAGACCGTTGGTTTTCATGTTGAATTGTTTTATACTTGATATTGTTGGGCTCTTTATAGCTTGTTGTTCGGTGTGAGTCATGGCTCCGTGTTGAAAGCCCTAAAATGGGTTACTTTTAAAACATTGTGATTTGGATGGAATGTTGTCTTATTGATCCTCATATCACATCTTCTTATTTCTATGTATATTGTTTTCTTCAAAGGAAACATTTAGCTTCAGCCTATTAGAAGGTCAGTTTGAAAGTGTTTTAATGAAATGTTGCAAAGTTCTCAAAACAAAATGCACATTACCGAGGCTAGATCGATTGCTTTGAAATAAAAAGGGCAAACTGAATATTTTTTATCAGATTGGTGTATGTGTTCGTCCTTAAACAGGAGCCACCACTGTACAATTCAGTGGTTGTGGTTGTTTTTCTTTCATATTTGCTTTTTGCTCATTGTTTATATATAATTAAGGTCAGGCTGTTGGTTTTACTTGATGACATTGTTTGAGAAATAATTCCTTCATGTCAAAGCTCTATATAGCTATGCTCATTTTAACATGGGTAGGCATTACATTTGTCGATATTTTACACGGAGCGTTAGCAAGGTGTAAAATGTGGTCAAATATAATGCCTACCCATGTTAAAATTAGCATAGAGCATGACATGAAGGAATTTTTTCGATTCTAATAGGACAAATACAGTATTTGTATAGGTCAAAGCGTACGAAATTGCCGTAAAAATGTGTGGCTGTTCCCGTTTTCTCCTCTAGGAGTATGTGCATTGCATTTCATAATTGATAAGTTTAAAAACTACGAGCAGGGTAAATATATGTTGTTTCATAAAAAAATATAATAAAAGTTTATGTTAGCTGCTTAAATGTATATGTTTTAAAGGATAACGATGGAAATAACATTAATATAAACAGTAAGTTTTTGCGCATGTGTCAAACATATTTTGTGCTCATTAGAACGCGGCTTTGTTTACAAAGCGTAATAAGGACGTCATATTAGAATTTATATTTTGCAATGTCCAGGCTGACAATATGGCTTGGCTTTTGTTAATTGTTGAAGGATGTACAGTGACATATAGTTTCTCACATCCATGTTCCTGCTGGATAGCTGACTCATTTGCCATGGTTCCTAATGTTCAATTAAATGTATAAACTTTTTTTGTTCAATATCTCATTCTATAAAAATTCCTTTAAAGTATGTTATAAATAATATTTATCTTATGACATCTTAGTTGATGAAGGTGTCGATGACACTTTAGTTGTATATATAGGGATGCAGGTGTCGGTATCCTTTGTTCATTCTTATATACACTTAATTCTTATAATCACTTCACTGGTAAATTGATTCTTACTGCAACTCTTAGGCAGATATTTAAGTGCATATGCTCATAAAAAAGCTATCTTATCAGATGAGAAGGTTGTTTTATATACTTTTGGGTACAAGTAGACTAATTTTGATTATCACATTTTCCAAATCACGATAAGAGACCAGTTTCGTAGAGAGAATGAGTATACCTTTCTCCCAAAACCTCACAGAACCCTTAGTGCTAGAGCAGAGAGCGATTAGTTTCACCGATTCAACGGCGACTGTTCATCCATGTTGCTTTGTGGTTCATACTAAATTAATGTAGGAATGTTATGATACATCCTCAAAAACTTCCCGTCTTTTTTGTAATAGCAACATAGTATAACATTGACAATGAATGTTTCCACAATTACTCGTGCATAATGCATCTTAATAAAACATTGATGTCGATTGTATCCACAAGTACTCGTGAATAAAGCATCTAAAGGCTTTTGTCTACTCCTATAGCAATTGCTTAAATGATTTACCAAATTGCAGTACGAATTTTTAATAAATTGTCGCAGTGAACAGTTGTTAGTCTGAAATGATTGCAGTGGAATAAAAAGTAATTCTTACCATCCAACTTCAGTTACTTAGGTCATGAAAATCCAAAATAAATAATGACATACTATAAATATATAATTTGAGATAAAAGACAAATCGGCTCATCCATTTTTCAAGCCACATTAGACTTGAATTGAACACAAAAAAGACTCAAGAAATCCGAACTAACACAACATCAAAATTGAGGCTAAAAGCTTGAGGCAAAGAAATCCAACAGGTAGATAAATTTACTCATCTAGGGACTGTGGTTATTACATAAGATCCAACACAAAAAGACATTAAAAGTAGGCTAACCAAGGCAAGAACTGCATTTCAAAGACTACGACCCATTTGAAAGTCCAAACAGTACAACAGGAAAACAAAGATCAGGCTATATAACTGTAATGCTAAATCAATGGAAGTGAATGCTGGAGAGTAACAAAACTAGATATGAGATCGTTCTCTGTTTCCACCACAATTATCTGAGGCGAATTTGCAAAATCATCTGGTCGAACCGTATTTCAAATGAACAATTCCACATGCATCCTCAAAGAAATACAATAGAGGCATTTCAGATGTTCTCAAGGTGTCTGTATTCAATATAACATGAAAGCTCTTAGATGGACACCCCAGGGGAAGAGACCAAAGTGAAGACCCAAAACCACCTGGCGTCGAACAATTGAAACAGAACTGAATAAGCTTGACATGACCTGGGGAAAAGCAGAAACAAAAGTTAAAGACAGAACTGGATGGAGAAATCTTTTGGCGATCTTAAGAGCGAAGATGATAGGTATAATATGAGTTACTGGGTGAAAAAATGTTGAACATTCACTTATAACTTAATTTTATACTAGATAAATTTTATGAACAATTAGTTCAAAGCATTGATTGATAGGTCTATAATTTTTAGCTGTTATAACCAACTGAAGTTGGATGGTAAGTATTACTTTTTATTTCACTAATTTCACTACACTCACTCCATATTAACAACCTTTCATGGAAGTACTTTATTATTATTTGTAACAGTTGATCACTTTGTGTGAGAAGGATTCAAACTGCAATTTGGCAAAGGGGGACGAAAGACACCAGAGGGACAATCAAACTCATAAATCGAAAATAAACCTACAACGCCATAGCTAAAAATGAAAAGGACAAACAGACAAACAATAGCACACACGACACAACATAGAAAACTGAAGAATAAACAACACGAACCCCACCAAAAACTAGGGGTGATCTCAGGTGCTCCGGAAGGCTAAGCAGATCCTGCTCCACATGTGGCACCCGTCGTGTTGCTTATGAGATATCAAATCCGGTAATTAGTCTAATTCGGTAGGTCACATTTATGAAAGAGAAGGGGATTGTAGTTACGACGTAAGGAACATATCTGATATCATTTGTGAACCGGTTATTCCATAACGGTCAACCAACTCGTGATGACGTCCGTAAAATTTACGAAGAGATGATTTCAACTTCACCACTTGGAACTCTTGATTTAATAGCTCCCTTGTGAGCAACAACTATCTATCAAGAAAAATATGATAGGAAATGCAAGCACGGGAATATCGTATCAATTGGGAGATATACACACCGTATGCAGGTGCTGCTGGAATGTTGCTACTTATAAATGGAAAGTTCACAATTGGAAAGCTGAAATCATCTCTTTTGTCGTAAAGTTTTGTTTTCAATCGACCCTCATTGTCAATTTCTAGATGTAAGTCAAGATATGAGACCGCCTTTACTATATATGTTGTATCCTTTATCTCTAGTTCAAACTATTTGACCAATTGTTATTGCGATATGTCAAAGCCAACTGAATAATCACAGTACTGTAATAAATTATTAATGAAGATCGTGTCCCCAATTCGTGAAAACAATATCCTGTAAACATGATATAAATGTTAAATTCCTTTTGGTACATGTAGCTACATTTTATGATAATTGAAGACTATTTTTATATATTATTGCAAAGAAATGACGTCATACTTGACGTCATAACTATGACAAAATACGTCAGGTAACGATTTTACATTTAATACGTGACACGATCTTCAATTAATCCTCTTGGAATATTAATTATAGATTATGTGTAGTTTAATCGCATTACGTATGATTAAAAATGGGCTCAGATTTACGATTTATGAATGAGCCGCCTTTTAATATACCTTTCAACTGTTGTTAAGAGAATTTTGGGATTACATGACATTTTCCAATAATTATCTTAATTTTTGAATTTACTATTATTCTTTCAAACAAAGTGAATTTTTGATATGCTTGCGTTCGCATGTGTAGCAAACTAATTCTGGAAAATATGAAAGGTTGTGTTCAAATACCCGATAGCATCATTAGTCAAGTAGCATGTATTGACGGTACTGCTATAAAATACCGATATTGTTTTATTTAAATTTGCTGTTTAGTTCAGGAATGTGTTACCCAAGTTTTAGCGCCGACTCTTTTCGGATTTGGCTTCAACTTTCGAATTAACGAATATGTTAGTCTAGAACACTACTCAGTCGGAAAGCTGACCCCGGTTTGACCCCATTTCTTAAAGCAACAATGGACGTCATGTGATTACCATATATGGGCATTTTTTTACCAAAAAAAGTGAAGCTCGTTTTTTGGAATTTGTAGTTTTTTGCATGAATTAAAACTAATTTCCTTTTAAGTGAACATTCTTGAGTATATAAGAAATATATTGCTCAACTCAATTATGGATTAAACTCATTTTTTTCTCTCAAAATGTGTCTTCAAAGTCAAGGTGTTGACGAAAAAAATTGGTCACAGAAAATTAAAATCGTAATTTTCTTTCTTAACTTCTCGGGAAGCTATGCTGAATTTAAATTATGTTATGTAACATAACTTGGACTATGATGTGTCAAATTTGTGCCAGTTGATATGCTAAGATACGCAAATGTGCCAGTTAGATGTGTCGATATTTCTGACGAAGCAGGGCCGACGGTAATTCACGAGTTACGTCCCTTTGTTTGACAATATCATGAACAAACTATTGTTATATCAAGCAATATGCTGTTATTTACATGTGGATATTATTAAAAATTATCTTATTAAATATATTTTGATACTGTAAAAATGTGCCAAAAAATAGAGAAACACATTTTATCACTTTTCAGAACTGAATCCCTGTGAAATAGGCCCTATGGTCCCCTAGCTATGTGTCCCTATGTGCCATAATAGGGTTAATAGTTTAATATTAATTTAATATTCCAAGAGTTAATTTAATATTCATGTTTTGGTAAGTATTTTTGCTGCTGCAACCAAATTATTTTAACACAGAAATAAATGTCTACTCAATTTATACAAGGGGTAGTCTAAATATTTATGAATAATGGATCAAGACAGTATTAAAATGATAAAAAACAGGAATTCCTTTTCATTACTGATACTTGCAAGTTGGTCCTACCTTTTTCATTTAAACATAAAAGAGATCATAATGAAAGTATTCTGAATGTAAAATCTTCATTATTTTAAATTATAAAAGGAAAATTAGTTTGCAATCCTTGTATGAACAAACTAATAAAATATAACCATGTTGTCTCATTGATTTCATGCAAGTTATAGTTCTAATGAATGGACTCAAATTATAAAAATAACACACTAAACCAATAAATAAATGGTGCTGGTCATGAACTTGAAAATAAATAAAAACAAAATAGACTTAGTAATATTTTTCTTTTTCTATTTGAAAAAAATAATAATAACATTAAAAAAACTATGCATTTTTACATTTATATAAAAGTATTTCAGAGCAGTTTCTGGGGGCTAAGTCAACAATTATGTTTTAGATCACAAGTCAAAATTAAGTCACACTTCATGTCAGTATGATAATGCTTTGAATAAGATTGATTAAAATGATACTCTGAAAGAGATTTCAGACAAGTTGAAAACAATTCTTCTCTTTCAATTTTAGCATTTCATTTAATGGCAGCTGTCAGAGGGAAAAACAAACATTTTTTTCTCAGGGTCAAAAACAAATTATTTTTTATCCAAAAATTGGAAACAAACTTTTTTTCTTCAAAACAATCAAAAGCCACCACCCCCTACCCCCTACAGCAAATCAAATGGCTGTTGGCTGCCTAAGTTGAAATTTAGGACAATACTTTCTCATTTACTTTTGTAGGATTCCTTTATCACAAAAAAAAGTATTATTTTAAACAACGAATGTGTTTTATGTCAGTGCATCTAAAGCAGTTAAGGTTGTGCAAAGACAGTATAAGATTTCCTTACCTTGGTTTAGTCAAGTCATACATTTCACTGACTTAAAGAGAATAATTAATCCAGTCAAATATTCACAGCTGATCTCGCCATTACTTTTTCAAACAAACATACTAAATGTGTGTACATTGACTGTGTTCAGATGCCAGGTGACATCGATGTGTAAGACCCAAAAACTACAATGTCAAAAAATGTCTTTCTTTTGGAATTTAGTTTAAACGGGGTTTCCCAAGGGGTAATAGAACGTTATACTTTATGATTTTTTTTAAATTTTGAGATACGTAATATTAATTGTTTGTATAGTACATAATAGTCTTTGTTAATCTGTGAAAAATAGAATAAATAATTTCAAACGACGATCAACGGCATTTACGGGATCGTTAAAACACGGCCAATTTGACATGTTTGAGATTTTTTTTCCTTTTGATAATAAACTCCATGCTCAACAAATCGAAATAAATCTATTTCAGACCCTAATGGCAAGTAGGAAACTGAAAAAAAGATAAACTTCCAAATTGGCGCCAAAAAAAAAAATCCGCGAAATTAACGCAATTTCAGAATGGCGGGTTTTAATATCAGTCCCATTGTTGTCTTAAGAAAGTAGCAACAACGGTCGTTTCTAAGGGCTTGCTTTCCGACTGTACTGAAGAGTCAATAATTGACGAAATACGCACGTGGAGCAATAAAATCGGAACCGTTAATGTTACCAAACAAATGGTACCGTAAATGTTATTTAACGAAATTAAAGCAAGGATAAAGAGATGTAGCGAAAATAACATTTTCAAAACAGAAAAATAACTGCATGGATATCGTTCGGTTTCTATGACTCTGCATTGATATCTTTTTGTTCCTATGATTTTATACATAGCTCGTAATGGTGTGGTGAATTTTTTTGTAGCAGGAAATGCTATAAGAAATCTGAGATATAGACCTTGAGCTTGCATCCGGATCTTATGAATGCAAAATAAACCACCGGGTCCTGCCAAACTGAAAGTGAAAACAACGCAAAATTTCAATTTTTATTTTTGGTTTGTTTAATGGGTAACAGTTTGTTAAATCTTAAGCTCATTTATTCCGTCATTTGGGTCTTAAGTTGTCTTAATCAATATAGTTTGTCAAGATTTTAAACAAAAATATAGCATTTCAAAAATTAACAGTAAATATAACAATTTACTACCAAATAGAATACATTGTAAAATACACATTACTGTATATTTATATCTATATATTTATAATTTGAATCCCATGGGATTTTAATTTGTCCCATGGGATATTAAAAATCCCATGGGATAATTATAGTCCTATGGGATTTTTTTGTCCCATGGGACAACAAATATCCCATGGGACCAAAAAAAATCCCATGGGATATTGAAAATCCCATGTTTTTATAAATCAAATAGCAAAATAAATATAATAGTAACAGTAGAAAACTAATGAAATTATTGAATCCCATGTAATTCCGCACATTTTGGTTATATACATGACACTGTAGCTCTTATTTGAGGCGGCGGCGGATTTGCAAATGAGTGTTTTGCAAATTTAAAGTGTCCAGTGTTAGTTGCATTTTCTAATAATTTTAGACTGTTATAGGACCGTTATGCATTAAATAAAGACAACAGTAGTATACCGCTGTTCAAAGCTACTCTAAGTTTAATACATGTGCTGTTTGTGTACTTCAAAAATATTTAATTTCTGTTTATCATTCTCTTCTTTTAAGTCGGTCGAATTTCAAAAAATGAATGCTTTTATAGGTCAGAAGAAAGTCTAAAGAAACGGGTTAGATTTTTCTGTACCCTCGTTTATGTAAAACATGACCGTCACACGCTAATAACTTGTCGTTCCCTACATGGAACAAACAACAATTTAATAAAATGATAAGATTTAAATTTTTCGTGGTATTCCCCTTGTTTTCGACAGTTTACCGTGTCCCTTAAATCATACCTAATCAGGGTTAGCTATCTTTGCTTTTGACATATGTAAAGTACAAGTTTTATATGATATGCAACCGGAAGGATAATATTATGTTGAGTCAGAAATGGTGTCCTAGAGGCACTATATGAGTACGCTTTAAATAAAACTGTTAGACATAAATGGGAAAATATTGTGTAAAATAGGTAAAACACTTCTCCACATAATTAAAATGGTTGTTTGAGTATCTCTTTAAATGATTTTAATAGATAGTTAAATTAAAATTAAAAACAAATATATATCAAATATAAATATGTGAAATATGTCTGATGATACCCAGGAAAAAACATATTCAACAGTATTACAACTGTTCTTGAAATGTTATGCATAACAATACACGGACATACTACAAAAATAGTATACCCATGGTAACAATTAAAACAACTGTACTAGAATCAATGCAGAAGTAAAATAACCATGGTAGCCATACAAAAATTTACCCGAAACTGTGCCGAATTTACCATAACCATGAAATCAAGCATTAGAAACTGTACCAGGAAGACTGAAGTAACCATGGTAACCGTAAATATACTCTTCCAGAAACACTGCAAAAGACGCATAATCATGATTACAATTTAAAAAAAATCCATTAACACTGCAAACGAAATCAATCATAACCATTTTACATACAAAACAATAATCAGAAACACTGCAGAAGTAGCATAGCCATGGTAACAATAACAAAAAATTAACCAAAAACACTTCAAAAGTAGCATTGCCATACTAACAAACAAAACAGCTAAATTGATTGATTGTTATTTGCTCTACATCCAGTCCAAAATTGACACTGTAGAATTAGTATAACCAAGTTTATAAACAAAATGCTACATCAAAACCATGAAAGATGTAGTGTAATGTGGTGACAGAGAAAACAATGTAGTATTACCTTGGTAACAAATAAAACATTTAATACAGAAACACTACAAAAGCAGCTTGACTATGGTAACAAACAAAGCACTATTCATAGAAACACTGAAAAAGAAATAATAGAATAATAATGGTAAAAAACAAAACATTGAACAAAGAAACACTGATGAAGAAGTATTACCATGGTAACAAATTAAACTAGTTATCAGTAACTGCGGATACTCTCAAATCTTTTCTTTGTGAAGTTTTTTTTATTGTCAGATGTATTATAGATACGCTGCCACGTTAAGGTCTATGGTCTTGCTTTCGATAAGTTTTAGTATTTGTTTTTATATTCTGTAAAAGCGATGTGAATAGTGTCGGTACTTTTTCAGGGTTGATTTTTATTTTACGTTTAGAATTGCTATCATTTGTTCATCGTATCGTATTTCATAAATTAAACCGTTATAATCGAAAGGTAAAAGGAGTTTATTTTAAAAAGTATCGAAGTACTTGTTGTTGCAATAAATAATAATATACATGAATCTAGGGGGCGACCAGAAAGCATAAGAAAAAGAACAGATACCAATGTTCCAAAACTGGCAAAACGATGAATACCTTTAACAGGATAGAGTTTTTTTTAAATACTGATCGTTGATTGCGTACAATTTTTCTTCCCTATGAATCCCCATTTAGTAAGTTTAAAGAAGTAAAATTGTTTTTATCGGTTATTTCATTTGTCCAAACGTGTGAATTGGTGTCATAGTGTACAGATAAAGACTTCTTTAATAGTACATTAGAAAATTTCACAATTATCGTAAATTATGTAGACATATATTTTGTACCTGTTCGTAACGGGTCGAAAATTACAAGATATAATGTCACACATATACATTTCATTATACACCGGATACAAAATGTCACAAATGAAATTAACATGGTAATATATGATTACCTTTAATTGGTATGGACCACACAAATATTTCTTTCCTTTTCGGACATAATTTGTTTATTCGATTTTGATTTTATATGTAAATATTAAGATTATTTTGGATAATCTGTTGATTATTAGAATTGCTTGGAATATTTCTACTTGACACAGGCCTTAAGGTTGACACTGGAATTAGTTCTGGACTTCTGTCTGGGTCGTCTTTTTGGCAGTGTGGCATATATAAAAATGAAGCCATGTGGCTTTTAATTCAATCAATTTAGAGAAATTAACACGCTCTCTTTCCACATTGAAGAACCTTGCAACAACTTTCAAAGGGGTCTGTAGAAGGTATGTTGCATAGATATAAGTCTTACTCGATCAGACATACCTTATATTCCAGTGGCAGTCAAAATTCTCCGATCATTGTCCTGGACCACTTTTCTTGCAGAACCTACCTATTTGTTATTGTTAATTAGTATTCGTCCTGAAAAGCATCAGATATTTGCCGGCACAGGACGTTTCAACAACCAACTTAAAGGAAGTGAAGAGTGCAATGAGAAAATAAAGAATGTATAGGAAATTCAAATTTAGTTTCTCAATTACATCATTTGATAGTCATATTTAATTTATATAGTGTCAATTTCAATTTCTTTGATGAGTACAACATGTTTAACCCCGCCACATTATTTATGTATGTGCCTGTCTCAAGTCAGGAGCCTGTAATTCAGTGGTTGTCGTTTGTTTATGTGTTACATATTTGATTTTCGTTCATTTTTTGATATAAATAAGGCCGTCAGTTTTCTCGTTTGAATTGTTTTACATTGTTATATCGGGCCTTTTATAGCTGATTAGGCAGTACGATGACCTATAGTTGATAATGTCTGTGTCATTTTGGTCTCATGTGGACAAAGTTGTCTCATTGGCAATCATACCACATCTTCTTTTTATACAACAAATGCATACATGTACATGTAGGTCGTTTAGCTGACCGTTTACCTTGGTCGTCATTATCATTGGCTATCGGTGTGGTAATGTGTCTTCATTGAGGATAGAAAAAGTAAAACAATTTCTACTTTCTAGTCATAAAAGTTGTTTTTTAGTGAAGTGATGTATCAGTTAAATATTTGCACCAAAACAATTCAGTATTTAGATTTCAAAATAATGAGGCTAACATTAAGCATTTTGTCTTAGATGCATGATTTTTTTATTAGTTGTTAGTGGCTTTGAACAAGCTGTCAGTTAACTGCGAGCACTCTCAGATCTGTACCTAGTGTCTTTTTTTTTTGTTGGGATGTACAAGTACCCGTCCACGTCCACTTGTATTTTTGTCCATCTAATAAGTTAAGCCTATTTCAACTGATTTTTATAGTTCGTTCTTATGTTTTACTGTTATACCACTGTCCCAGGTTAGGGGGAGGGTTGGGATCCCGCTAACATGTTTAACCCCGCCACTTATGTATGTATGTGCCTGTCCCAAGTCAGGAGCCTGTAATTCAATGGTTGTCGTATGTTTTTGTGTTACATGTTTGTTTTTCGTTTATTTTTTGTACATAAATAAGGCCGTTCCGTTTGATTTGTTTGACATTGTCATTTCGGGGCTTTTTATAGCTGACTATGCGATATGGGGTTTGCTCATTGTTGAATGCCGTACGATGACACATAGTTGTTAATTTCTGTGTCATTTTGGTCTCTTGTGAAGAGTTGTCTCACTGCCAATCATACCACATCTTCCCTTTTTTATGTTACGGGATACATCATTAAATAATTTAGTAAGCTAGAAAAAAATAGGTAATAACAAAGTCATCTTTAATTGCTGTAAAACAAGATTCCTTGTCGTAAGTCCTGCTATTTTCAATCCTTAAGATTAATTAAGGAATGACTGTAATAATTTTTCTGTCCATGAAGAAATAACATAAAAAATGTGGAGCACACTGAATAACACGCGTAGCGTGTTATTTTAAAGTGTGCACCACATTTTTTATGTTTTCTCGAATACACAGAAAAAATATTTCAGTTATTTCTTATAATTTAATTATAAATTCCAGTTTAAACCGGATTAAATCATGAAAAAACGTTAATGACATCATGGTCACATTACTAAATTTTGTCTATGAGCTGATAAACAAAACAACGACAGCCAATCATAAGACGCGTTACATCCCAAATTAAATTATAAAGATATATCGTTGTGCTAGGAACAAAGTTTGTGGGGTATTTCGTGGGTGTTAGTCAGTTTATATTGGTATATATTGGTTTATATTGGTAGAGAAGTCTGGAGTGCAATGAAAACCATGGATCTTTGGGAGGAAACGGACTCAATTAATGTTTGAGTCGAACGCACCTGCCGTGTGCAGGATTCGAACAAACCTGAGTGTCAGTGATACAGTAGTTCGACTTCTTAGATCATTCGACAACCAAGACGCCTTCTGGAAATAAGATGTGTTTTGATTTCCAATGAGACAAATTACCACTAGAGACCAAATGCAGTGAATGTAAGCAAATATAGGTCATTGTACGGCTTTCAACTATGATCGAAGTAATACTGTATATATGCAACTATAAAGGTTGTTGACATCAACAAATGTGGAAAAAAATCAAGCGAGAAACGCAACGGCATAATATATACTAAAACAAAGAGAAAACAAATGTCAGATAGCAATCAACAACTAATAATTAATAGGCTCTTGTCCTGGGTAAGGTTTGATCTCACATGATAACATTAAACGATTACAAGAATACTGGACGCCAAAAATAAAAAATAATCAACATTTGCTTGTCCTCTTATGTCTTTTTCTTGATTTTCCATATATGTCTTGATTTTGTTTGGTCAACATATGTTGAACCCTTATGTCTTTTTTTTTTTTATTTGTCCACATATTTTGATCCCTTATTTTGTAATCATTACTAGTATTTTAGTAGTTTGACTAGCAGCTTTAATTTTCCTTAAATCATAATTTAGTTTGCCAAAAACATACACGATTTTAAATTATAACATGACAGTTTTTAGTACTAAATAATATCCCTCCTTTAAACAGGATGACACCTATGCGTACGTAGTTTACATAACATTTAATAATTTGATTTACAGATGTACCTCTAACCATATTATATATTAAACTTCAAAGGCATCATTCCCTATAAATTACTACGTCAACTCTCTGTTCCCAGATTTACTGTATAATTAAATGGAAATTACATATATACCGCCATTAATTAAATATGGGAATATATGAAAGAATGCTGAAAGAAAGGGTCAACATATGTGTGCCTAAAATTATGCTTATTTATATATTTTATGAGGTTCACAAAAATACGTACATATAGGTAGTACTTAAATAAATGGTTGAAACATTTGGTTAAGGCCTTTGCGTGCATATATAGGTATAAAACGAGACGCTGAGATAGAGGTCAGCAGGAATACAAAAGAGGCAGAAGATTCTAGGGAGACATTCAAAACTCATTAGACGAAGTAAATAAAAACAACAGTAGTATACCGCTATTCAAAACTCATAAATCCATGGACAAAAAACAAAATCGGGGTAACAAACTAAAACTGAGGGAAACGCATTAAATATAAGAGGAGAACAACGACACAACATTAAAATGTAACACACACACACACACAGAAACGGACTAAGCATTCGACAAAATCCTATGAGAATTACAAATATAACATCGAAACCAAATACATGAATTTGGAATAGATAAGTACCGTGACACGTATTAAAGTAATGTGAATTCACACTCAAAAATAAGAGAAAACATACGACACCACGGAAACACAACGTTAAAATGTAACACACACAGAATCGAACTATAATATAACAATGGCCATATTCCTGACTTGGTACAGGACATTTTTAAAGGAAATAATGATGGGTTGAACCTGGTTTTGTGGCATGCCAAACCTCCCTCTTTTATGGCCAATATATGAAATATAACATTAAAATGACAACACAACATTACAGGACTACAATATAAATAATTAGGAGAACACAATTGACAAAGAAACACACGAATAATAGCTAACAAAAGACAACAAGTTTAAATTTTTTTAATACGCCAGAAGTGCATTTTGTCCACACAAGACTTACTAGTGACGCCCAGATACAAAAGTTTGAAAGCCGAAACAAGTACAAAGTTTAACAGCATCGAGGACCAAAAGTTAAAAAAAGTTGTGCCAAAAACGGCCAGGGTTTTCTGTTAGGTATTAGAACATCCCTATTATTTAGAATAATTTATACTTTTGCAAACAGTAAATTTTATAAAATGACTACAAAAGATGTACATGATAAACCTGAAGTATTAGCCAATTACAGGAAACAACCGAAATACATTACATGACAATATCATGAACAAAAAGCTAAAATTACAAAAAGACAAACAAGTCCGAAAAACACTATATAGAAAACTAAAATAACCAGAGCTACGCCAACACTATCAAAACCTTAGTTAAACATATGTGCTCCGAAAGAGTAGTCAGTGCCTGTTCTACACCTTGTTTAAGTTTAATCATATTTATTTATAGTGGATTGGGAAACAAGTTATTGCAACTTATATGTATTCCCTTTTCATTTTGCGGGTGCGAGTGCTTGGACGCTGGTGCTCTGAAAGTGTAGTCGGTTCTTATTCTACACCTTGTTGAACGCAGGTTCTCCCAAAAGTTAGTCAGTTTCTATTCTACACCTTGTTGAACGCAGGTTCTCCGAAGGGGTAGTCAGTTCCTATTCTACACCTGGTTGAACGCAGGTGCTCTGAATAGGTAGACAGTTCCTATTTTACACCTGGTTGAATGCATGTGCTCTGAATAGGTAGACAGTTCCTATTCTACACCTGGTTGAACGCAGGTGCTCCGAAAGAATAGTCATCTATTTTACACCTGGTTGAAAGCAATTGTTCTGAAAGGGTAGTCAGTTCCTATTCTACACCTGGTTAAACGCAGGTGCTCCGAAAGAGTAGTCAGTTCCTATTCTACAGCTGGTTAAACGCAGGTGCTCCGAAAGGGTAGTCAGTTCCTATTCTACACCTGGTTAAACGCAGGTGCTCCGAAAGGGTAGTCAGTTCCTATTCTACATCTGGTTAAACGCAGGTGCTCCGAAAGGGTAGTCAGTTCCTATTTTACACCTGGTTGAACGCAGGTTCTCATAAAGGGTAGTCAGCTCCTATTTTATACCTGGTTGAAAGCAATTGTTCTGAAAAGGTAGTCAGTACCTATCCTTCATCCGGCATCCGTTGCTCTTGTGATGACATATCCGATGAAAATGAGACTTGATTATGGATTTTGTCTAATGCTTGGTCCGTTTGTGTGTGTTACATTTTAGTGTTGTGTCGTTGTTCTCTTATATTTAATGCGTTTCCCTCGGTTTTAGTTTGTTACCCCGATTTTGTTTTTTGTCCATGGATTTATGAGTTTTGAACAGCGGTATACTACTGTTGCCTTTATTTACGACAAATAGAACATATCCGTGTTCATCTGTGAGAATAGATTAACATTCCCTTATTAAACGCATTTTACAACATTTATATATCTAAGTTCGTTTATATGTTTTAGAGTTGGTGTTACGTCCATTTTCATTGAACTAGTACACATTTTGTTTGTGGGCCAGCTGTAGCCAGCCTCCGAATACGGGATTTTCTCGTGTTGAAAACCCATTGGTGAAATTCTGCTGTTGTATGCTTTTTGGTCGGTCTTTGTCTCTTTGACACATTCTCATTTCCATTTCAATTTTACTTGTTTTTTTTTTAAATCATCACCTTTCCACAACTACGCTTAATTCTTTTTAAACAGCCAACGATAACAACTCAAACACTTGCAAAAATACCGCCATCTACGAAAATAGAAAATAGAGTCTTTTAGCGTTCTCCTTTGAAACATTGTACGTAGTCAACATATATCTGGTTGAAGAAACATAATTCGGAAAAATGTAACCAGAGGCTCTCAAGAGCCTGTGTCGCTCTCCTGTATCTACTGTAATTTTGGAAATCATATAAAATAAGTTTAAAACCATAATACATAGTATTAGATCCCCTTGTAATGATTGAGGCCAAGTTTAGTTTTAATTTTGCCCAGTAGTTAAATTAAAAGCTGGTCATCCCAGTATAGTCTTACAATAGGTATCATTATCTTAATTAGTTTTCAAGTTGAGACTATTTGAATTTGGTTTTTTTTACAATTTTCCCTTAGACTTCTACTGTAAACCCCTATGATCTATTTGTATCCTTGTCGGCCATGTTGGTTGGGTGACAGGGTCATCATATACATTTTTCAAACAAGATACCACATTGAAAATTGTTTTATTCTATTTTACCAAGTAGATTTGGGAGAAATTTTTGTAAAAGATTGCAAAAAATTACGAAAAAATAACTATAAAGGGCAATAACTTCTTAAGGAATGTATTGACATTTCTGGTCATTTGACTTATTTGTAGATCGTAACTCGCTTAAATTTATTTCTGTTTACAGTTTATCTCTATCTATTAGAGAATTAAACATAATAACCAAAAACTGAAAAATTTCCTTAAAACTATCAATAAGTGGCAGCAACCCTTCAAGGTGTTGTCTGATGCGTCTGAAAATTTCTTGACCTAATGAACTTGTTTAGCAAAGTCTTATTTGCTCTTTATGCTTTAGTTTTAGAGATATAGGCCAATAAAAATGCATTTACCCTATGTTCTAGTTTAGCCATGGAGGCAATCTTGGCAAATCTGATACATTTTTTAAAGTAGATGCCCTAATCATAATTTAGGACAAGTATAGTTTAGTTTTGTCCATTAGTTTCAGAGGAGAAGAGTTTTTGTAAAAGTTAACGACGAAGACGTAGACGCCAAGTGATGGAAAAACAAAGATGCCCTGCATTGTAACAACAAGGCAGGCAACACAAAGCATTACATTGATACAGATAGTTAAAAGATAACTGTATATCTATGTGAAATTTTGGACTAGGAAAATATCTAACATATTGCATATTTGTTATTCAGATTTCCTCAGAATCAGACGATTATAACAGAATATAACATTTGTTGTAATTGATTTCCCCGATTACCCAGTCAATTAAAACCCGATTTATGAGTTTGCCAGTCCCTCTGGTATCTTTCATCCCTCTTCTATATTTATACATCTAAATTGAAAACAACGTTCAACCCTATATAATATAAATATATATAATTTCTCTTTTGGTCTTTTGGAAATTGTTGTTTGTGCTGTATTTAGACCCTTCTATAACAATTTTTTTTCCACGCACACGTCGTATAAAAATGGCGGCTTTTATCCAACGCACTCATAGGTTTGAACTTTGTTTTCAATTTAGACTTTTTTATGTATATAATGATATATCTTTAAGAGTTATCTTACTTAGTTTCTATTGTGATTCATTTAGAAACTATCAAGAGACTTAGATCGACAACTTCCAATATTCCGTATCAACTTCACAATAAATACTTGAAGTTTAGATTATTGGTACTGACGTTGTTTATCGTCTTAATAATGTGTTATAGTATTCTTTTGTTAGTCTTTATATTGCCTTTGCTGTTTAGTCTGATTTTGTTGGTATTTGAAGTGGCTCTGTACTTATACATCCCGTCATTGTGTTATTATTCTGTGTTAATTTTTGTGTTTTCGTCTTTCATTATTGTTGATGTGCTTTGTCTATATGCTTTTTTTTTGGGGGGGGGGGGGTTTCTTTGTTTCATAGGACGTGCTCTGTACTTGTACATACTTACACTTATTGTGCCATGGTTAATGTTTGTTTTATAGTGATTAAGATGATAATAAAATGTATACGGTTCCCCTATTTTTGATATTTATACCTATCATGTCTGTTTGTTTTGTTCACACATCGTTGTCAATATAATGGAATGTGATGCGACTGTCATACAAGTGAGAGGTTTAGCTAGCTTTAAAAGCAGGTTTATTCCACATTTTCTACATAAGAAAATGCTGTACCAAGTCAGGAATATGACAGTTGTTATCATTCGTTTGATGTGTTTGAGTTTTTGATTTTGCCATTCGATTAAGGACTTTCCTTTTTTATTTTCCTCGGAGTTCATTTTTTTGTGATTTTACTTTTTCCTCAAGCAAAGTTGACGCCATAATTAGGGTTTTCTAACCGTTTGATAGTGTCTACTAGTGGATAGTTAACTCTAAATCAATGGATTATTTCTATTGCTCAAAATATTTCTAGTGGATAAAACACGTTATCCGCTGAATAACTTTTTAGCTGGACAATTATTAGCCATTTGTTTAAAACTGCTTGGATTTATAATGGTTACATAAAAAAGATTAGGGTCCAGTGTAAAGAGGTAGAGTCGAGTCCCAGTTATCTTACGTATGCGAAAGTTATATTTCACAAATACAATAAAATATGTCATGTATGGTATCATGATCTCGGAGAAAATTTCAACATCCCCCCTTTTCCCCTTTAAAAAAAGACGTGTGTACGCATTACTTACAGTGTATGTCATACACAATACACACTCACTTGCTGCTTTTGATATGATGATTATGAAGTCTACAATACATATATATAGCATGCTTTAAGTCGTGTCAATCCCAATGAAAGCATGGCCCTGGCTATATACACGAGCTAGGAAATAGCCCTTCTTTCATTAAGAAAAAATATTTTTTGTGCCAATTATCTAAGTGACAGTCTCAGTTTTTTTTTTTTTTATTTTTCATTTTTCCTATAAATGTTAAATCCAAGGAATCTATTTCGCCCCTCCTTCACCGGATGTTACTTATTATGTTTTGGAGGTATTCAACCTTAAAAAAGGGAAGATATGAGTTTATTGCATTTTTTGTCATTTTTCTGCACATAAAAAAATCGCGTACATATACCGCATGCCAAAATTAACTGGTTTGATATACCATGTTTTCAAAAATTCAGATTAAAAATAATTTCCCTTGAAACATTACCCAAAAACTCAATGCTCTACACTTTTTTCTTTCTATGAACTTTTCTTTTGATTTCCTAAGGTTGAGAATATCGCGTTACCGAAACAAGAAGTGTTCAGAAAGAAAAGGATACCAACGAAGAAACTTAGATGTCACACACCAAAATGTATGCAAGATACTACCTAAAACTATTAAACTACATCGAAGAAATGTCATCTTACATTCGGTGTTCCACAAGGTTCCGTGCTAGGCCCAAAATTGTACTGTCTTTTCTCGAAGCCGAAAGGTGAAATATTCCGTCGTCATGGCATGACATATCACTGCTATGCGGACGATACACAAGTGTACATGGTTATCAATCTCTTAGAAACTGGGAGAATTATTTTTCAAAACTTGAATTGTGTCTTTCCGACATTAGTTCATGGATGTCAGCAAATTTGCTAAAACATAATCAAGATAAAACCGAACTTATCATATTCACACCGAAACATCTGAAGGCAAGTGTACCAAATCTCCAACTCAAAGTCGGCAATACTGTGATAAGTAGTGTATCCTGCGTGAAAAACCTAGGTGTATACTTCGATCAACATCTTACGATGGAACGGCAAGTTTCTGCAATAGTAAAATCTTGTCATTTTCACATCAGTAACATTGGACGCATTCGCAGCTATATAACAACATCCGCTTGCAAGACTCTAGTGAACAGTCTAGTAATATCAAGACTTGATTATGGGAATATTCTGCTGAACGGTATTAACAAGACTAAGATGAACCAAATTACAAAAAGTACAAAATACAGAAGCTCGTCTTATCACCAGGACAAGAAAACATTAACATATTACGCCGATACTTGCCGATTTATATTGGTTACCTGTCCAATACAGACCACAATTCAAAATACTAACTTATGTGTACTGCGCTTTGAATGGCATTGGTCCTGCTTACATTCGGGAACTAGTCAATTTTCACGTACCAAACCGATCTCTGCGTTCAAGCTCAACTAAACTACTTACCGTTCCAAAAGTGCGGACGAAGACGTACGGTGAAAGACAATTAGATTGGGCAGCGGCATCTCTTTGGAATAATCTCCCGAATAGTTTTAGACAATGCAAGTCCTTAGAGTGTTTTAAATCTAGGCTAAAAACTCATTTTTATCGCATTGCTTTTTAATCAGACTTTTTCCTTTCTCTTTTACGGGGTTTTTACTAGTTTTGTATAAACTTTTAATGCATTTTGTTTGTATACCTTTTTAGAATTTTTGCTTGTTTTGCATGCTTTAAACCTAGATTGCTATTTTTTTTTTTTTAATTTGTTGTCTTACAATGTTTTTTTGTATCGACTTTTTATATTATGGTAGGCATTTTTGTTTTATATTGTATGTTAGTATTTGAATCTAACACAGTGTATGTTTTATGTTTTTGTCTTTGATTTGTTTTAATTACCATGCTGAATGTACAGCGCTTAAGAGTAATTTTTATTTTTTATATTGGGCGCTCTATGAATTTTCATTATTATTATTAACTAAGCGTGATCGAATGTTTTCAGGAAGGGTATTCAATATTTCACAATATAAATTGAAGTCATATTTTATCAAACAATTGTCAAAAGTATCCTTACAAACACAATTACCTGCATACCTGTTTTAAAAGCTCAAGGTAAAAGTGGTATTCATTCGAATAGTGAACCTATTCTTAAAAAGGTTAAACGAGATTAAACTCTTAAGACAGTGCAACAGAACGCAGGTAATTGGTGTCAATTTTGCCAGCAAACTAGGATCAAGGTCACATCAGAGGGTAAATAAGTTCGACTTCAAAAATACATTGACCTATTTTCACTGTATTTAAATCGTGTTTTTATATTCTAACTTTGGTTAACACTTCTTTATTTGATGCAACTTATTGTTTGTGTCAATAATCCAGGAGACCGTCATTGTCATTGTTTGCGAAAAAAAGTAAAATAACAAAAATACAGAACTTCGAGGAAAATTTTAAACGTCAATTAACAAAGAGCAAAACTCTAAGCTCAAACAAATCAAACGAATGGACAACAACTGTCATATTCCTGTCTTGGTACTGGCATTTTCTTAGGAAGAAAATAGTGGATTAAACCTGGTTTTATAGCTAGATGAACCCCTCATGCGTACAATGTATAACAGTTGCATAAAATGTCAATATATTGACAACTATGTGATAGTAATAATGTATGCCACATTACAATGAGAGTTGTTTAACTATTAACAATCAAGTGATACAATCTTCCACATGCGAAAGTCTTTAAGGCATTAAAATTGACCTTTCCCTCACATGGACAAACCAAATTGATGTGATCTGCTCAAAAATATCATCTAGACTATATCTACTATTAAAGATTAAAAAATTTCTAAATCTAGACTGCAGAAAATTATTCTATAATGGTTATATCTTGCCACTAATTGATTATTGTTGTATAGTGTGGAGTAGTTGTAGCAGTGAGGGTTTAAAAAGGATAATAAAATTTCAAAAGAGGGCTGCTAGATTAATACTAGAAACAGACCCATTCGCTCCTTCTGCACCCTTATTCAAACACTTAAACTGGATGACAGTTGAACAGAGAATAAAATATCATAAGTTAGTGATGACATTTAAGTGCATTAAAAATTATGCCCCATCATATCTTACCAACAAGTTTCATTATGTTTCAGACAGAAATCCATACCTCTTGAGAAATGCTGTTCAAGGAAACCTCATACTCCCTAAACCAAAAGCAGAATTGTTCAAAAAATCTTTTATGTATTCTGGACCATTCTTGTGGAATAATTTGCCAATACCGTTAAGAAATATTACAAATGTTAATTCTTTCAAATACAAAATAACAGATCATTCATTGAAATCAACCTAGCTGTATCAATAGTATTAAAAACATGTTTCTTTTTTTACATCACATTTTATCAAGTTGTACTAAACATTATTATCATACTTGACTTTTTATACTAATGTATGCAATGTATATGTTTGCATTTTGTTTGATTTCTCGAGATGAGGGCCTCAGGGAAGATTAGTTATATAGCTAACTGTGTAACCCTCTTAAAATAAAGTATTGTTGTTGTTGTTGTTGTTATGTGTGACAAAACAAACAGATATCTAGGTAAAAATGTCAAACATAGGAGTACAGCAGTCAACATTGTGTTATAACCTTAATTACTATAAAACAAATACGTCAACATAGAAAAACAAAATGGCATAAAGACAAAGCACATTTGCAAAACTGAAAGACATGAATACAAACATTTACCATAGCACTATAACACAATTACAGGATGTATAAGTAGCGAGCAACGTCAAATGGATATTACCAGAATAGAATAAACAATAAAAAGTAATAATTTACAAAGACAAATGAAAGAATACTATATCATGTTATTAAGATAATAAACAACGGCGAAACATAGAATCCATACCTTCAAGACCATCAGAAAAAAAACCTAATCCTTATTTGCAAGTGGCTGTATTGATTACAACTGATTAATCAGAAGACTGTTTCCAGAATAATATACGTTAGTTGCATTCTAAAGTAAAGACAATAATCCTTGAACTAAAACAACAACAATCATGTATTAAGACATATTTGTCAATTAAACTCTAACTTTGTGAATGATTTGAAAAATGTTCAGCTTAGTACTCTTTCTAAATTATTAACATCTATTTTATCAGCAATCAAATAAAGGCAACAGTAGTATACCGCTGTTCAAAACTCATAAATCCATGGACAAAAAAACAAAATCGGGGCAACAAACTAAAACCGAGGGAAACGCATCAAATATAAGAGGAGAACAACGACACAACACTAAAACGTAACACACATAGACAAAATCCCACGAGAATAACAAATATAACATATATATATAACATCAAAACCAAATACATAAATTTGGGATAGACAAGTACACGTGACACGTCTTATCGCAATGTGAATTTACACTCAAAAATAAGAGAAAACAAACGACACAACGTTATAAAGTAATACACACAGAAACGAACTATAATATATCAATGGCCATATTCCTGACTTGGTACAGGGCATTTTTAAAGGACAAAATGGTGGGTTGAACCTGGTTTTGTGGCATGCCAAACCTCGCACTTTTATGGCCATGTGAAATATATAACATCAAAATGACAAAACAGGACTACAATATAAATAAATTGGAGAACACAATTGACAAAGAATCACACGATCAACAGCCAACAAAAGGCAACAAGTTCAAAATTTTAATACGCCAGAAGTGCATTTTGTCCACACAAGACCTACGTGTGACGCCCAGATACAAAAGTTTGAAAGCCGAAACGAGTACAAAGTTGAACAGCATCGAGGACCGAAAGATCAAAAAGGTTGTCCCAAAAGGTTAGTTACCAGAAAATCCCTATAATTTAGAATAATTTATACTTTTGCAAACAGTAAATTTTATAAAATGAATATTCAAAAGATGTACATGATAAAACGGGCTTCAAAGTTATTGTGAAACTGCCTATTCTAGAGGTGGCGTGAATTAGATGTGGATACTTAAAAATTCCAAAGATCTTTTAGAGTACATACAATCTAACTCTCTTTCATCTTGTAACAGTATTAAAACATTTGACTTTTCTACTCTTTACACAAGTATTCCACATTCCAAACTAAAAGACAAATTGAAAGAGTTGGTATTACTTTGCTTCATAAAACAAAATGGCCAACGTAGATACAAGTATCTTGTCTTAGGGAGGGATAAATCATACTTTCTAAAGAATCACTCTGATTCAAACAAAAAATTCTCTGAAACCGATATTATCAAGATGCTTGATTTCTTGATTGACAACATATTTGTAACGTTCGGAGGACGTGTTTTTCAGCAGACTGTCGGCATCCCAATGAGAACAAACTATGCCCCTCTACTTGCCGACTTGTTTCTTTATTATAATGAGCCTGACTTCATGCAGGAACTTCCTAGGAAGAAAGATAAGAAGTTAACTCTACTTTCCGCTATATAGATGACGTTCTTTCACTAAACAATTCAAAATTTGGTGACTATGTGGAACGCATCTATCCCATCGAATTGGAGATAAAGGATACTACAGATACAGTTAAGTCGGCTTCATATCTTGACTTTCATCTAGATATTGACAATGAGGGTCGGTTGAAAACAAAACTTTACGACAAAAGAGATGATTTCAGCTTTCCAATTGTGAACTTTCCATTTCTAAGTAGCAACATTCCAGCAGCACCTGCATACGGGGTATATATCTCCCAATTGATACGATATTCCCGTGCTTGCATGTCCTATCATGATTTCCTTGATAGAGGGTTACTGCTCACAAGGAAGCTATTTAACCAAGACTTCCAAATGGTGAAGTTGAAATCATCCCTTCGTAAATTTTACGGACGCCATCACGAGTTGGTTGACCGTTATGGAATAACCGTTTCACAAATGATATCGGACATGTTCCTTACGTCGTAACTACAATCCCCTTCCCTTTCATGAATGTGACCTACCGAATTAGACTATTTACCGGATTTGTAATCACATAAGCAACACGACGGGTGCCACATGTGGAGCAGAATCTGCTTACACTTCCGGAGCACCTGAGATCACCCCTAGTTTTTGGTGGGGTTTGTGTTGTTTATTCTTTGGTTTTCTATGTTGTGTCATGTGTACTATTGTTTTTCTGTTTGTCTTTTTCATTTTTGGCCATGACGTTGTCGGTTTGTTTTAGATTTATGAGTTTGACTGTCCCTTTGGTATCTTTCGTCCCTCTTTTATAAAAACAATTCAGTAGTCGTTGCCCTTTAAAGACAACTTTTCACAATATGTTCATCCTGTTTGTTAACATTTAAAAATTTTATCCATTGTAGGGTTACTATTCGAAATAATTAATATTTTGGAAATTTTACAGTTATGTTTATAAACCATCTTCAAGAATCAAACTGAATTCAAATGTCTATAGCCCATCTTTTTGAAATAAACTGAATTCAAATGCCTATAGCCCATCGTTCTGAGATAAACTGAATTCAAATGTCTATAGCCCATCTTTCTGAAATAAACTGAATTCAAATGTTTATAGCCCATCTTCCTGAAATATACTGAATTATAATGTTTATAGACCATCTTTCTAACATAAACTGAATTCAAATGTCTATAGCCCATCTCCCTGAAATATACTGAATTATAATGTTTATAGAACATCTTCCAGAAATATATTGAATTCAAAAAAAATATTGCAATTTGATCGAGTCAAGTAATTGTGATAGAATCAACCATTCCTGTGTAATAATCGGTTATTTCCGTGAGGTTTCCTCCTTTAACGAGTATTTCATCTCTAGTTAAGTTATGGGTAATTCATTTGCATGTCTTGTGACATATATTTCTCACCCTTTCGATCACTAATTCCATTTTAGATCAAGTCGCCCTAACCTAATGTATACCTTTGAAGATAAATGGAGGGTTTAATATGTACTTTTGTTAGAGTTGTTATTTTGTATGCAGATTGATTCACTATGTGTTGTTGATAGATTATTAGACGCGTGATAAATGTCACTGTGTCTTTCTTAAATTGACAACAGAAATGTCAATTCTATCATTTTGTGTAGGCGTTCCCTGTGTGATGTTTGATTACATTCTATACTATCAAGGTCTTGAATGTGATTTAAATATTATTAACCTGAATGTTGTTGTACAAACATTTTTATAACCTTGGATAGGATAACTTCACAAAAAAGTGTAAACACAACTCAACTCATGGACGTCAACAATCATTTCGAACTTCTTTTTGTGTTTGTGCGTTCAGATGAAAATTAATCTAGAAAAATGTTTCGGACTCACTAAATAGAGAAATTTAAAATGTTTTCATTTTAAACAGCAGAAAATATCCTTTTAAATCATATCGTGTCGATGCAAATTAATTTATCGTTACAACTCATTTAATTATGGTAAATTTTTTTATCTACGTTTACAATGTGTCTATTATATAATCCACGATTGCTTTAGACAATGTTCTTAATGTACTGTAACCGGAGAGCATGATTCATATTACACAATAACATCGTCCCCGGAACCTCTGTGTAACAAGGCAGTGATCTAACATAATCAACTGAGTTAAAGAAGCAGTTCCTTAAATCAGCTGCTGCTCGTACGGCTGGCTATGCGGTATGGGCATTGCTCATTGTTGAATGCCTTACGGTAACCTTAAGTTGTTAATTTCTGTTTCATTTGGTCTCTTATGGAGAATTGTCTCATTGGCAATCATACCAAATCTTCTTTTTTATAAGTATGTCCTACTGAAGGGAAGCAATCCTGTTACAATACCAATTTGATTCCAAATTAAATAGTACACAATTCGGTCATATTACAACAACACAGGAAATCCGTACGCTTTGATCATCTGTGTCGAAATTCATGTAAGAGAACACATATCCGGGTAACAAACTAAAACTGAGGGAAACACATCAAATATAAAAGAACAACGACACAAAAGAAACACTAAAATACAATACACCCAGAAACTAACTATCATATAACAATGGTAATTTTCCTGACTTGGTACAGGGCATTTCAAGAAAAAATGGTGGGTTGAACCTGGTTTTGTGGCTTTTATGGCAATGTTTAATATAAAATTAAAATGACAACAAAACATGACAGGACTTCAATACAAATAAATGGAAGAACATACAGGACAAAGAAACACACAAATAAACAATGCAATAGAACATTACGACAAGCTAATAGTTATTAAAGATACCAGGCTTATAATGTTTCTAGCCTAACTTTAAAATTAAGCTAAAAGAATTTTAATGTTCAAAAATAACAAAACCTATGGTTGATTTTTAAATAATTCTTATTTTTGACAAAATTTAACAAGTAGAGGTAAGAAAATACCAAGTTAAAGTTAATCAAAAATGACTATACAAGTAAACCTAATAGTGTTAGATTTTATTATGATTAGCTATTTCATTCAAGAGTATTGCTTACAAAATTGTCGTTTATTGATTGATGATGAAAAAATTAACCACAGTAACCACACAGACATATACACCTGAGGGTTCTATCTCTAAAATGACAACTGATTGCGGTTTTCGTTGTCAATAAAAAGCATACTAGTGATCTGTAAGGTTTTGTTTTTTGAAACATTTTTTTTCTTTATTTTATTGTTTTCACAGTTCTAGAATCTTATTCACTTCGAGACAAAAGGATGCCAGTACGCGTAAAATGAAAGACGAAAACATTGGTTTAATCTGCTTGTTCGCAAAAACACTACATTGCTAAAGTGTTACAAGTGCAAACTCGATGTGTCGTATGGAATGACAAGTCGTCCTGCCTGTTATCGTGTCAGCTATACGTCGAATATTAAACTCGACGTGTCAGTAACCGTTTATATGGAATGACCAGTCGTCCTGTTTGTATCCAAGTCAGTTACACGTCAAATATCCAACACTAAGTGTCAGTCAATGTGTGTATGAAATGACAAGTCGTCCTGTCTGTTATTGAGTCAGTTACACATTAAACTCGACATGTCAGGCAAGAACAAAACTACATGATACCAACATGTATTTTCCTGATTAGATATGTTATAGTTGTTGTCGGACTCATTTGTTCTCATTCTAGATGTCGATGATTTTTAAATGTTCGCGTTTTGAAATTGGATAACGGACTTGGTGTATGCGCAATCGGATGGTTATTACTAGGTTCATTGACATTTTTTACATCAATAAATTAACTAGGTTTAACTCTCTGACATCCAGAAAAATATTGACACTGTTTACATTACATATTCCTCATTTTATACAAATGATGTGCTTTTGATATATCTGTAGTTGTAAAATAATAGAATTATGATCATCAGATCGTAAAACCGACTTATATTATTACTAGGTTCAATTTTTGACAACAATAAATAAACTTGGTATAACTCTCTGGTAAATCTCTGACGTGAAGGAACACATTGACGCTGTTAGGTGTATATTTACCTTAATTACATGAACATAATGATATCAAAAGCAAAAAATAGATAAGAAATATTTAGACAAAACAGTGGCAGTGCTTCACTGGAATTATAAGAGGGTTAAATCAAATTATTATAATGTATTGTTGTCAAGAAGCTATACGTTGTGTCTTTTGTACTGTGAATTATGTATGAATACCCTGCCACGTCCGGTCTTTAGATTTGTTAGGTGTTTTTATGCTTTATAAAGATCTGATGAGTTGATAATAGTTTTTTCTTATGTTATCCTGTTGTTAACCACTGTCTCATGTTATGGGGAGGGTGGCGTCTTCAAACATGTCTAGCCCCGCCACATTCTGTATGCGCCTGTCCCAAGTCATGAGGTAATAGTTTAGTGGTAGTCGTTGTTTAATGTCTGTCATATTTGTCATCGTAAATAGTTTGTTATTCTGTTATTTTTCTCAAATGAATGATTTCACAGTTTTCATATCATATATAGAGAATATCATATGGCTTTTTCAATATCGCATCCGTATATACCCGAGACACCAATATAATCCCAAGGGCTCTGCTCGAGGGATTATATTGGTTGAGGGTTGATATGGTGTATGATATTGAAAAAGCCATATCATATAAACTTTATTATATACATATACCTTAAGTGATGTTTTTTATGTAACATGACGTCATACAGATTATAGGTTTGACATGACGTCATACAGATTAGGGATTTGAAAGCCTTTGCAATAGTGACTGCAATCGATGACGTGACGTCATACAGATTAAAGGTGAGATAAAGCTTTTGCAACCGTGCTGATATCGATATCATCACGAGTGGCTGATACAGCACGCTTGCCAATGATTGTATTACACATACAATTTATCTGTATTTACTACTAGGTATATAATAAAGCCTTGTATAACCGACTACACGTTATAGGTTTTCTCATTGTTAAAGTCTTACATCTACTTATGTCAGGTTATTAACATCCTTGTGCTTTTTGAAACAGCGGTGCTTGCTGGAATCTGTCGTGTCCTCAACAAGATAAGTAGGTTCGATTGCACTGTGGAATAATAATTTTAAAAAAATGGAACTAAAACATTACTTTCATGTTTAGAATAATTTAAGGTTATATTCCTTTATAATTTTAAATCTTATATATAAATTAAACCGTTATTCTATAATAGCACATCAGTGTTACAAATTGTGATAAAATTAATAACCCAAATATAGTGTATTCGGTTATAATAAATCTTTAATGTCGATACAAATAAATTGCCTATTCATAGCCGATTTTGTGTCATCAATGTAATTTCGCTTACAACTTGATAGACGCCGTTTGATTGTACCATATCATGTCAGATATCAACATAGCAGTTGGGAGTCTTATTTATAATAATGGGTTATCGCTCAGAAAACATAAATACAATCATTTCGTTGATAAAGTTCACTGGACCATAGAGTTCAAAGAAGGATATTGCTCTCTGGTCATTATAACATTTACTGTTACTACTGACCATCATTTGACTTTATAAATCATTGACCGATATGTGGAGCATTGACCGAACTATCTTTTTCTCCTGCATATTGTAGCTTTAAACTGTGTTGGCTAGTTTTAACGTTCTAAGTCAAATGTAAAGGTTTTATCTCTTGTGTAACTATAAGTAGCAGAATTTGACTAAACCATAAGTGGCTTTAATGTGTTAATTTCTTCTAAATGACACTAAATCTCTCAAATTTTTATTGAATGTATACGCATCAAGTAGTCATTCAAAGTCATAATCTTAAGTTGCATGCACGTTAATATTCAAGCTGTATATCGTTCTTTGAACTGCTTTGAACTGCTATATACATGCAAATTGTACATTCTTCCTTCAAAATACACATTTTTGTAAGTCTAGTAATTTTAAATCGATAAAAAAATGTCCTTCCCTCAGCATAAATAAAAAAATAACACTTAGTAAATTGTGTACGCCTTAAGCGGCTTTTTTATTTGCCTTCTTCATCAAACAAACACATTTCAGAGTCAATGATGGAAAAATATCCATGAATATTTTCATTTTTGTTACATGTAAGAAGCTTTTCTATGCAAGTATAGAATCTCCTCAGTTCCATTAATGCAATAAAAAATTGTTTATATCATTTATGATTGGCAAGTGTAAGTTATTTTTCACTGCACGAAGAGGAAATAAGATAATTTCTTAGCAATCTACAGTTAAGTACTTAATATATTTTTAGTATTATCTCTGTTTTCTCAACCTGCAAAGGATCGTTTAACTTCAGAACACAAATGCATTGATAAGAACAAACGAAATAACAGCTAGTAATTTTTATTAAAAAAAAAACGTTTGTTTTACTTTTCTTATTTATTATGTATAAACATCACCTGCAACATACAACATACAATACGCATTGGAAATTTAACATGCATACTAGCAATTCCCGAAAGTGTTGCACACTTACAGAATATAATAAATTTCCTCAATGTTTTGGGTTTTTTTTTCAATAATATGGAGGTGTTACCCTATGCTATGAAATAAGTAAATTAAAAAATTTCCGAACTACGAGGAAAATTTTAAACTGAAACTTCATAATCGATCGTCAAAATCAAAATCTCAAACACGTCAAACGAATGGACAACAACTATCGTATTAATGGCTTGTTACAGGCTTTGTTCTTGTAGAGAAAATTGTTGATTAAACCTGGTTCATAGCTAGCTAAACCTCTCACTAGTATGAAAGTCGCATAAAATTCTATTATATTGACAACAATGTGTGAACAAAACAAACAAACATAATAGGACATAATAGGGATACAGCAGTCAACATGTATTATGATTTAGCCCTGCATTCCTATGATTTATCTATTTTAGTATTTAACACTACATATCTATACTGTCTCTTTCTTTTTCTTTCACTCACCACGATTTTATTTATAAAAATTATTAACCTTTATGAACTCACAATGTAAGGTAGGTTTGCCAGAAGGGAATATTAAAATGCAGCTTCTAGTATGACCTTTACTGTGAACTCTTTACGAACTTTCTTTGTGGTTATCACTAAATTAATCATAAGATTTACTCTGACAAACATTAAAACAACTTCTGGAGGATCTTACAAGCCAGGTCATTTATCCGACAAATATCAAACTAAATGTGTGACGGTAGCATTCAAAGCATCACAAAGGATTGACACTGATGCAAACGTTTCTGTTTATAAATTCACAGCGATTGAGAGTTTGACTTATTGTTTATAGACACATGATTGTTGTATAGGACTGCACACAGCGATTGAGGGTTTGACTTATTGTTTATAGACACATGATTATTGTATAGGACTGCACACAGCGATTGAGGGTTTGACTTATTGTTTATAGACACATGATTATTGTATAGGACTGCACACAGCGATTGAGAGTTTGACTTATTGTTTATAGACACATGATTATTGTATAGGACTGCACACAGCGATTGAGGGTTTGACTTGTTGTTTATAGACACATGATTATTGTATAGGACTGCACACAGTGATTGAGGGTTTGACTTATTGTTTATAGACACATGATTGTTGTATAGGACTGCACACAGTGATTGCGAGTTTGACTTATTGTTTATAGACACATGATTATTGTATAGGACTGCACACAGCGATTGAGGGTTTGACTTGTTGTTTATTGACACATGATTATTGTATAGGACTGCACACAGCGATTGAGAGTTTGACTTATTGTTTATAGACACATGATTATTGTATAGGACTGCACACAGCGATTGAGAGTTTGACTTATTGTTTATAGACACATGATTATTGTCTAGGACTGCACACAGTTATTGAGAGTTTGACTTATTGTTTATAGACACATGATTATTGTATAGGACTGCACACAGCGATTGAGGGCTTGACTTATTGTTTATAGACACATGATTATTGTATAGGACTGCACACAGCGATTAAGGGTTTGACTTATTGTTTATAGACACATGATTATTGTATAGGACTGCACACAGCGATTGAGAGTTTGACTTATTGTTTATAGACACATGATTATTGTATAGGACTGCACACAGCGATTGAGAGTTTGACTTATTGTTTATAGACACATGATTATTGTATAGGACTGCACACAGCAATTGAGGGTTTGACTTAATGTTTATAGACACATGATTATTGTATAGGACTGCACACAGCGATTGAGAGTTTGACTTATTGTTTATAGACACATGATTATTGTATAGGACTGCACACAGCGATTGAGAGTTTGACTTATTGTTTATAGACACATGATTATTGTATAGGACTGCACACAGCAATTGAGGGTTTGACTTAATGTTTATAGACACATGATTATTGTATAGGACTGCACACAGGGATTGAAAGTTTGACTTAATGTTTATAGACACATGATTATTGTATAGGACTGCACACAGCGATTGAGGGTTTGACTTAATGTTTATAGACACATGATTATTGTATAGGACTGCACACAGCGATTGAGGGCTTGACTTATTGTTTATAGACACATGATTATTGTATAGGACTGCACACAGCAATTGAGGGTTTGACTTATTGTTTATAGACACATGATTATTGTATAGGACTGCACACAGGGATTGAGGGCTTGACTTATTGTTTATAGACACATGATTATTGTATAGGACTGCACACAGCGATTGAGGGTTTGACTTATTGTTTATAGACACATGATTATTGTATAGGACTGCACACAGCGATTGAGGGTTTGACTTATTGTTTATAGACACATAATTATTGTTTAGGACTGCGTGTTGGTTTCTTGGTATCTTTTGTTTGTTTTTGTTTTGGAGTCGCGTTGACGTATAATCGACTTCTTTTTATTGAAAGGAATGACAAAATGCCATCTATCCATAAAATAAAGAAACCAGCATATGACTTTTGGAAACATGTAAATTTTAGTTTGCTCTAAGGAACAGCATCAAGTTCTAGTAAAACTAATGGCAAGATAAATTCGTTATATTATACGACACAATACTATTATTCATACTAGTTTTGGATTGCTTTGTTAAATGGGCGACATATTTTGATAATGAACAACGTAATCTTATCTTGCCATGACTTATACTAGACTTAAGTTTAATGTTGAATAGAAAAAACAATTTTTACTATAAATATCACAAATAACCGAAGTTCTGGATTCAAGGATAAGATCGAAGAAAGTACCAGGAATATGGAAGTATTTGACAACGATATCAGTCAGTATTGCATGGTCTGCTGGCATATTTACCTTTGAATACATCATTCGTTTCAAAAACGTGCCTGGTCATGAAAACCAAAAATGACACATACATAAATTACTGTTTTCACTTTATCACTTTCATAAAACAATCAATTGTGTTTATTTTCCCTCCAAATCCTTCTGTTGTTTATACATTAGTGTATTAGGCAGACTTTTGAATTATTTTAAGGTTCCTCTATTACATATATCCCGTCATTGTGTTGTTTTATGTTAATTTATTGACTGTCCCTCTGGTATCTTTCGTCCCTCTATATTGTATTCTTGTCTTTCATTTTTGCTACATGTGTATTATGCTTTTTTGACACATATTTGTTTGTTCTATAGTGATTGAGATTACAACACATTGTTGACTGTTGTACCCCTATTTTTTACATTTTTACCTACTATGTCTTCTTTCTTTTGTTCACACATCGTTGTCGAAATAATGGAATTTTTCATACAAGTGAAAGGTTTAGCTAGCTATAAAAACAGGTTTAATCCACATTTTTTAAACATAAGAATATGCCTGTGCAAAGTCAGAAATCTGACAGTTGTTATCCATTTGTTTGATGTGTTTAAGCTTTTGATTTTGCCATTTGATTTGGGCCTCTGTTTTGAACTTTCCTCGGAGTTCAGTATGTTTGTGATTTTATGATTTTCTATATAAATGTCGACCTTTTACATGATTTTGATCGTATATATTCCATTCGACTTGAAATAGAGTATTCGTCAGATGCATGAACTTTTTGACCTGCTTGTTGTTCAATGTTCAGTTTTCCTGAAGTGTTTATCGACAATTTTGTGTCTTTTCGTCGATTTCCTGCGGGAGTTTCTCGCTACATTGAAGACCCATTGGTTGTCTTCAGCTGTTGTCTGCTCTATGGTCGGGTTGTTGTCGCTTTGACACATTCCCCGTTTCCTTTCTCAATTTTATTCTTTTTGTCATGGTATTAGTTTCACGTTGAATTGTATAGTCACTTTGTTATCTTTTCTTTCATTTTAACATTACTTTCTCAAGATGTTATATTAGTATTTTAGATAAAGTAAAAAAAGAAAGAAGTAAGCAGAAAGACTTTTGGCATTCCCATTATCAAGCAATTCACACCATTTACCGGGAATGCATTTGTTTTAGTTGCATTAGTTTGTGCATTGATAGAAATGTATATCATACCAATAATGAAATGCAGTAAAAACGCAACACATAATTTAAGTACATTTTGTTTTCACCTCTTCATCTATATCACACAATATATATATATTAATATATTTTTGATAACAAATCAGTATGAAGATGAATTGTTATGTATTCAAGGTGGGCGAGACATTGACATTAGTGTACTGTTATATCTCGTTGGAAATACATTATATCATCGACAATGAAACAAGTTGGTGAGGCGCTTATCACTGGTAATGTTATTTAAATGTTCCTTGGGCTTCAATGATCTTAATGATAAAGTATCATACATATTATTGAAACTTCATATAAACCCAACAGATCGCAATAATCATAATCTATCCAGGTAATCAACGTTAATACTTTCTTTTTTCAACAAAGTTAGATATTAATTTGAATCTAAATTATCCTATTTTCCGCATAAATAAATTTAATGTTGAATCTCAGCAATTACCACTAACTATAAAATATTTAATAGTCATATTTATTAAGATGTAAAAATATTTTTTTATTAAAATGATACCGTTGATTTTGAGATACAGAAAGGTCGCAGGGTTAACAAGTATGTGGATTTCAATAACAAAAAAGTTAAATAGCAAAAATACAGACCTCCAGGACAGTCCTTTATCAAATGGCAAAAAAAAGAATGAATAATGTGTAAAGTAAAATGACATGTGAGATATAAATTAATGAAACAGCAAACAGACAGAACAGAAAAGACATGTACAAAAATCTTGAAATTCTCTAGTTAGGAACAGGTTCAACCCACCATTTTTTCTAAAAAGTCAGGAAAATGACAGTTGTAATCTTTAAGTTCGTTTCTGTCTATGTTACATTGTCTTTTGTTTTGTTTTTTTGTTGCACTTTAGAGTTTCTGTTGTTTCGTTGTTTTCCTCCTATAGTTATATATGTGTTTCCCTTAGTTTTAGTTTGTAACCCATATTTGTTTACACTCAATCGATTTATGGCTTTCGAACAGCAGTATACTACTGTTGCCTTTATTTAACAGAATGTAGTAAAGAAATAATTCCGTTGAGTGATAGCGTTTGATTATGTCAGTTTTAAGGAGTTGTTCCCCTTTGTAAATTTTCCTTGTTTTGGTCATACTTTTTTCCGAAGTCCTGTCTATCCTTTGTCTTGGAAACTGTGCTTTATATTTCTACATTTTACATTCAGACTAGTTAAAGTTAAGCAACTTAACATAACCAATGAGTGACGAATTTTAGTGATGTAATAGGGTAAGTCTGTTATCAATATGTTCATGTGACTTGATATATCTGATCAAGGTATTTTCTAGGAGTAACACAACATATGTCACATTTGGAACGGGATCTGCTTACTATTCTGGAGTAGCTGAGGTCCCTCCAGTTTTGGTGAGGTTCTTGTTGATCAGTCTTAAGATTTCTATGTAGACTTTTGTTTTGAAATGTTTGTTAATTCTTATCTTTCGTTCTTTGTCATGACTGACTAGTTTTGAATGTCCCCTTGTTATCTTCCCCTTGGATCAAATTATAAGAAAATATGTACCTGACGATTCTAGAATAATATTATAATCATATATCTCACATCAATAAATATATACATATATTACTTTAAAAATTGTTTTGTGATCTTCTCGACTTTCTATATTGAGAAGGATGTAACCTAATAAAAATCATTGAGCTGCTTTGACATCTTTTGGTGTCTTTCGCCTTACTTTAAGTAACTTAAAATGAGTCTATTGACTGGTGATCTCCTGACTTAAATTATTGTCGATTAAATTAATTACACTATGAAACATGCATGTTAGATATGATGTATGACTTTGTTCGTTGATGCCTCCATACTATATGATAGCATGTTAGATATGGTGAATCACTTTGTTCGTTGTGGCTTCCATACTATATGATAGATTGGTTCCTAAATTGTCCAGCACCTTCTCGCATGGCTCTCCAAATTAAGTGTCGTCTTTATTTCTTACTTTTCAAGTTGATATCATCGTGTTGGTAGCTTGGCTGTGCCAACTTTTATTGTGTTCAAATTTTACGGCACATGATCTAAATTTGAAATTTGTACACACTTACAAAATGATGTAACCCATGAACGTGTTATTACTGTATATATGTAAAAAAAAAAAAAAAAAAAAAAAAAAAAAGAAATAATAATAATAATACAAAATACAAAATACTGTACTCCGAGGAAAATTCAAAACTGAAAGCTATCTTGACCATGTGTTACTTGTTGTTGTCTGTTTATGTGTGCATTTGTTGTTAGATGAAAACGATGTTCGGGCTTGTTGTGGTCCGTTGAAGTCTTTTTAAAATAGATTTGATGATTACTGTTATTCTGTGTATCCATTATTTTGAACTTGATAATTTACTTCCTTATTCAGCAACCACACCACAAGAATATGCTCCTAACTTCTAAAGGTCCAGTAATATAACAGCAGCATAAAAAAAAATTTATATTCCGAATCTCCGTGTAGATTTTATGGTTCGGGTAATATCGTGAAACACATTGAACTGTGTCACTTTATATCCGAACCACAAAATCCTCACGAAACCGAATGCATCTATTCGACATCTTAAGTTGTTCCCAATCAGATTTTGATGCATCAATGCCATTTAGTTTAACATTGACGGAAAAACTCTTTTTATACACAAATAAATAAATTTGGTGTATTTACTGTCTTCTGATTGGTTAAAATTATTAGTTTTATTTTCAATGTTGTCAATTTTGATGGCGACACGTCCACTCTGACGTTGAGTATTCATACGCCAACATGTGTGTACGTTGTTTTTGTTAATATAAATTATATAAAAAGTTCTCTGCGCCTTATTTTTGTAAACATTTATTTATAATGAATGGCAATAATTTATTTTGATTTTATTGAATCATAAAACTAATTTTTGACTCTTCACATTTTACATAATCCGCTTCGCGGATTATTCAATGTGAAGACTCAAAAATTAGTTTTATGGTTCAATAAATTCAAAATAGATAACAGCCATTCATTAAATGCATTGGGAATGTGTCCATTGGACACAGATGATGCCACGATGGCATATATTGTTGTTAAAAGAGGGACGAAAGATACCAAAGGGACAGTCAAACTCATAAATCCAAAACAAACTGACAACGCCATGGCTAAAAATGAAAAAGACAAACAGAAATAATACCATTTTCTTGTTAAGGTACACATTTCAAGAACGGTAAAAGCGACCCTTCCATAAAATTTAATTAATGCAAACTATAAAGTAAGAGAACAAAAACCACAATTTAGGACGTACGGACTAAGTGCAGAGGGACAAGGGTAAAACATAAACGGCGGGGCATAAACAAACACTTGTAGTTTCATATGATTGTTTATTCCACAATGACAAACAAAGAAAAGTAGAAAAATTGAATAACATTATATATGTATAAATTACAATCATTTCATATAGTAAATCATCAACAAACAAAAAAAGATACAGTTAGTGATTACTTAACGGGAATGTTTGAGCACAATTTAAAAATGTTATTGTTATTTTCAGTTAGAATCTGGTTCTAACTGAAACTAACAATAATCTTGTGTAAAACCTGATATTGTATTAAATAACTGTTTTAACAAGATTGATAGTTTCTGATAATATTTATGATTTGTTCTTGTAAAATATCCCAAACACTTCTTATGTTCTATTTCTTAAACTAACAAAGCATCTATCTTGAAGCGTTTACCCTTGGTCTAAATTAGGGTCAGTTAACCAATAATTACATATATTGAATTTCCGTATCTGATAATTTAATATGAATTAAAAAAAATAGTTCAATTTTGCGCGTTTCCTTGGTGACTATTTTTTTTTACATGAATAACTAAACTTAGAATTATATTATAAGTTGTAGATATATCATATATTATATTAACCTGGTAGCTTTGGTGAGTTCAGACAAAAGAAGTCCCCAATATGTATACCAGCCACTGATATCAGCTTGCTGTGTCGTGTTCAAATGATTACGTCTAACAACCTATCGAACATTTAATGACCGATTTTCAGTACACCTGACCTTAGTCTATTTTTACAGTTCTTTCAAAATAACAACTTAAGTAAAATGTTTACTTATATTTTCAAATCAAAAGCAAAATACTCTGTGACAATTGAAGTAAAAATGTAGCGGTATTACAGTGTTAACTTTTGTGTCATTAAGATGATATGGTATCTTCACGACAAAGTATTCATTTCTATTCTCAGTTTAGCTTATGTCCAAAAACAGGGTTATAAGAAATTACAGTTGGATGGTTAATGGTCTGATAGTTAATTAATATGGCTTGATGGTCAATTATTAGGGTCTAATGAACATCTATGTCATAATGTAATTCTGATCATTGAATGGATACAAATAAATAATCAGGAGGACTTTCTGTGTAACCTACTGAACAATGAAGACAAAACATGTGATTAAATGTTAACCCAATAATGGTTTCTGACATAGAATGAATGTGGTTTAAGAACTCAAATATTTGAATTTGGACATGTACGGTACAATATCCAAAATCTAAAAACATGATTAGAATCAGTATGTCAAAACAAAACAATTTTTGAGAAAAAAATCAAACAATTTTGGACCCTTTGGACCTCAAGGTAGACGAATTTGATAATGGGGCCCAAAATTCCAAAATATGAAAAAAGTAGATGTAGCTTATCAAAGAACCCCATATATTTATTTTTGGTTAAAATCAAACAGAAAAATTTAATTTTGGGCCCCGATTTGGACAATTGAAAACGGGACCCGAAATCCAAAATCTAAAAAAAAACCAGATGGATTTAGCATATCAAAGAACCCCTACCAGCAACACGAACCTTTCTTTTGTAGTACGGTACCTTCTCGGACGACAACAACAAAGTCATACAATTATGACCCCCAAAATGTTGTGTTCGTACAAACACACTGTGTTAAATTGAGATGTGAACATTGCATCGTTACAACAGGTACAATATGTAAGGTAGCACACGAATACACAATCAATGCATCGTTACAACAGGTACAATATGTAAGGTAGCACACGAATACACAATCAAAAACTTAAATGGTATTTATCTAATTTTGATCAAAACTGGCAAAACTGAATAAAGTGTTTCAATGGCAATGAAACTGTTTGTCGTGTTATTTTTATAATGATAGTTGATATACCAATGCGCTAATGCGGAGAAGCTTATCGAATGAAATCAAGGTAGTTAACAAGTATGTATTATCTCTTATAAAGATCGAATCAAAATTAACGGCCTGTTACAATCCTTTTAATGAGGAAATATATTATCATAAAGCGTTATAAAACATAAAATATGAAGTGCAGTATACACGAATAACAATATGAACATGATATTTGTATGACGATATGACGATTTGAAATAAATTACAAATAACTTCATCAAACAATAAAAACACAATGGGAACCCGTATTAAAACCATAACATCCCAGCAGGCACTCAACGTTTAATAAACGTTGAAATGAGGTTGAAATGTGATCAACGTATATTCAACGTTGAAACAACGTAACATTTTCAACGTTGAGGAATAAACCAACATTCAACGTCGAATTAACGTTGATCATTTCAACGTTGTAATTGGAACGTTGATTCAACATTGAATCAACGTTAACTTATTTACTCATAGTAGGCCCAGAGACATATAATTGTATTATATGTCTCTGGTAGGCCTATATAAAAAAAAATCATTATCAGAAGGCAATATATATGCATAACTGTAGAAGTATACATTTATAAAGAAAAGAATGAAGAAGAGTTTTGGGTTTCACAAAACAGTATAGTACTAACTATTGGTCACTATTTCAACTTGAGTTTTGCGTCACCGCGACGGTATAAGAAAAGGGGGGGGGAGGTAAGTCGTTTGATACTAAATTTCTAGGGAATAAGAAATATAATTTATTAATTTCATTTCACATAACTTTAATTTGAACATAAATATAACATGTAAAGAAATTTAAAATAGTTGATTATCAACAATGATCGCGATTTCTTTCATTCATATTTTCGCGGGATTTGAACAGGAAGTTAGATTGCCCATGCGCACTATTCAAACACGCACTTTTCCTGTATTTGAAAAAGAACAACAATGAACAAAGGAAAAAGTCGAAAGAGAAACTTCCCGTTTATCACGTATATTTATGGTATGTAGATGTTTGCATGTGGCTATCACGGTTTGTTATATTTATGAATTGTGATTAGAAACTCTGAATTGGTATCATATTGCACAATTAGAGAAAATTATAACGTCAACATTGTATTCCAGAAAACAGATCAGAACACATGGAAGGGCCATCATATATAATTTCCTCCAATTATACTATTTCTAAGAGCATTTAATGTGGAAAGCATATTTAGTTTCATTTTAAAGTTTAGGTAAATATTGTTACAATTATTATGCTTAAAGATTCCTAAGGCTAAGAAAAAGGGGGGACAAGCAAGTGTTTACATTATTTTGCTCAGGTAAATTTCCCAACATGTTTACTTTATACTATATATATGCGATTCTTTTAGTTTAACTTTAAGTTAACAAAGTATTGAATTTGAACGATCATAGAAAATTGATACTTTTATTGTTTTATTTTTACAAAAACAAGTCAGTCTGAGCCTTTACTGATCTTCATGTGATCTCTAACTCTGTGTAATATGAGAAATGCATGTTTACATTAATGTGTACGTAACCTGGTTTTGAATGTTATAGCAGTCTATTATCTGATATCATGAACATGTATTATTTATTTTACAGAAGCTTGTCAAACAGATCAATGGCTAAAAGGCATCAAGTGGAGCAAAATTAAAATTCAGTTTTGGGAATTCCAGTCGTAAAATCATCACAGGTAGGTTTTTTGTCTGTATAGCTATTTACCATTTGTGTTCAAAGATTAATCTTTTGCTTATTCTAATTTTGTTTACCTTACATACCATATTATGTTTGTCTTTATATCTAAGCTATTCTAGTAAAGCTCTTTATTTTATGTTAATGGAATTGTGCAGTCATCAATAAAAAAAACGTCTTACTTAGGTAAAGTGTTTTCATTGTTATCAATAACATAGTGAAACCCGCAGTCTTACAAAACTCAGGTTGAAGCTTCTTCATTAACAAAAAACTACTTATAGTAAACATTAATGAATCTATTTTTATTAATGATTATCTTATTACAATATGTGCTTCGTCATTATGGTTTTATTTATTTTCGATGCTTCTAGAAACAAATTGAAAGTGGCTCAAATTTAAAATATCTTTTCAGGACATACAATTTATATTTATTATATATATATAATCTGATTTTTTCCAGAGTTTAAATATACTGCAAGAGTAAAAAGATGTCACTTGGAAATACATATCTGATAAAGACCTCTTCTGCTTAAAATTTACCGCTGAAAGATCCCGAGGTGGTGGAAGAATGATGACATGCAATAAGGACAAAAAGAGACAAATATAACAAATGAATTTATAAAATAAATCTTGTATCAAAAGAAACATCATTGTATTACTATTTTTGATATTATTGTTCCTGAGTAAATAAGTATTAATGTAATGGTTTATGAGGGTAATATATACATTTATATAACATATATGTATATAATCAAGGACCTTTGTTTTTGTGGATAGTTGTCTGGTTAGCAGTCATGCAGCATCGTCTTATTTTTGTAAATATTGCGATCATCCTGAACACACATTGGACCTCATAATGTCTTCACTCTTCCTAGATAGATATACTACTTTCAAGAAGGGTTTAACATTGGTTGGTCGTTTAATAAAAACTACTTTGAACTTGTAAGAATTGTTTTATAGAACTATTCAACATCTTCTTTCCTTTCTGTGGTGTGAGGGAATAAAGTGCATGTCTTAGTTTTTATGCAAACTGTGCAAATTCATTGAATGATTTGTCTTTTTATAGCTATTCACAACAAGAAAAACTATACAAGTAAGAATATATCAAAAATGATAGGTGTCCACTTATAAATTAAATAGATAATTATGTCTATAGTTATCGTTAAATACAAGTGGACACACACAATCATTTCAGCTATTCCTTCTGCCAACAGGATTTTAAGATATGACATTTATGGTCTAGATTTTTGACTTTGTACAAGCACCAAATGTTGTTTAAAGTAACAGTTGATGTATTTATTTAGATGTCTTCCATTTAACTTATCTATTTTGTTCATATGTGTATTGGTGAGAGGGAAAAACATTAAACAAAAAACATGAACACCCACACAGCCTGTTTACCATCTAACAACAGCAAAAAATTGGAAAGCAGGTAAAAAATGTGGTGTTTGTAGCTTTATAATAAATTTCATTATTATACTTTCAACTACTATTCAACCTTGAATCAACGTTGAATGGATGTTGAAACTTCAACGTTGAAATGACAACGTTAATTCAAATTTTCAAAATCAAACATAAATTTGACATTGTTTCAACGTTGAGAAACAACCTTGTTTCAACGTTGAATCAACGTTGAGTGCCTGCTGGGATGAAGTTTCTTCTTCATTTGAACACATATTCCCGAAATTCATTTACAGATTTACAATTGACTGCCAATGAATAAAATCGTAATCACATCAATCAGTATAATATCAGATATTTTCAAAAATGAAAATCAACAAAACTAGTAAATATATCAGTCTTCTGTTCCTTACCCAAATCGACATTGTCCATTCACTTTATATGATTCAAAATCCTGTTACCGTGTTCAACGACTCTATCCTATCTTACTATAAATTAAGAATACCACAGATACAGCGGAGTCTGCGTCATATATCAACATTCATAAAATATAAACAATTTGAGTCGGTTGAGAACAAAAGGCATAGTTCAAGCTTTCCTATCGTGAATTTTCATTTCTAGTCAACAACATTCCAGTAGCGCCTGCATATGGAGTAAATGTCTCGCAGGTGAAATGATATTCCAAAGCTTGTGTTTCTTATTACAATTTCCGTTATAGATGGTTTGAGGAAGCTGTTGTACCTAGGTTTCCTAGTGTTAAAGTTCAAGTCATTTTTACGGACGCCACAATACTTTGATTGAAGAATCTTTGGCAAGATTACACGGTTTCCCGTAGCCACAATTATTCCTTTCTTTTTCTTTCTCGAACTGTGACATCACTTACGGTACTTCTCATCTAATTTGTAATTACCATTAGCGACACGTCGGGTTCCACATATGAAGACAGTTCTACTTGTACTTCCGGAACACCTAAGATCATCTCGGTTATTTGATGAGGTTATAGTTGCTCAGTCTTGAGATCAAAGTGAAAGGATTCGTGAACTAGTTTTCGTTTTCGGTATGATGCTGTTTGTTTTTCTTTTTCGACATCTGAATTTGTCATTGTCATTTTTCTGTCTCTATAATACTTTGTGTTAATACTAAGATTGTCACTATAACTATACATTAAAGAGACGTTGCATGTATAGTAGAAGTAATGGGTTTTATATAATTACAATAAAAAAAACTATGTCTGGGGCTGAGTTATTGTAGATACAATCGCCCTTAGGGTTGGCTTGATATGGATACGATCGCCCTTAGGGTTGGATTGATATGGATCCGATCGCCCTTAGTGTTGGCTTGATATGGATACGATCGCCCTTAGGGTTGGCTTGATATGAATACGATCGTCCTTAGGGTTGGATTGATATGGATACGATCGCCCTTAGGATTAGCTTGATATGGATACGATCGCCCTTAGTGTTGGGTTGATATGAATACGATCGCCCTTAGGGTTGGCTTGATATGGATACGATCGCTCTTAGTGTTGGGTTGATATGAATACGATCGCCCTTAGGGTTGATTTAAAGGGATACGATCGCCCTTAGGGTTGGCTTGATATGAATACGATCGCCCTTAGGGTTGGCTTAATATGAATACGATCGCCCTTAGGGTTGGCTTGATATAGATACGATCGCCCTTAGTGTTGGGTTGATTTGAATACGATCGCCCTTATGATTGGCTTGATATGGATACGATCGCCCTTAGGGTTGGCTTGATATGAATACGATCGCCCTTAGGGTTGGCTTAATATGGATACGATCGCCCTTAGGGTTGGCTTGATATGGATAAGTTCGCCCTTAGGGTTGGCTTGTTATGGATACGATCTCCCTTAGGGTTGGCTTGTTATGGATAAGTTCGCCCTTAGGGTTGGCTTGATATGGATACGATTGCCCTTAGGGTTGGCTTGATATGGATACGATCGCCCTTAGGGTTGGCTTGATATGGATAAGTTCGCCCTTAGGGTTGGCTTGTTATGGATACGATCGCCATTAGGGTTGGCTTGTTATGGATACGATCGCCCTTAGGGTTGGCTTGATATGGATACCTTTAATGCTAGTAACCCATTGCTTAAAATCTTTTCTATTCTACCAAATGAAGTAATATTTATTATCGTTCAAATTACAGGTTCTAAATAAATTGTTCAAAACCTAAATTAAAGAATAATAATATGTAGTATGTTAATAAATGAAAATGAAATTCGTAACATATTTTAAGTGGATATAATCAATTTAATTAGATGTGTTTAAATCAGATTGACATGACATATTAGCTGAGACTATAACCTGTTTTTACTAACAATCTTACACCGTGAAGTAATGATATCAAAATTACTATAAGAATTCTTTCATTTCCGCTGAGGATTGAAATATAACTTATTTCCAGCATAAAATTGACCTATGATTTCTTTTATTCTATGACAATGCTTTGAAATCACGACGACACAAATCTAATAGTTCTTATTTTTAGTCAAAGAATACAAGACCTTAGCCGTCTTCAGTTTAATCTTGAATACACCAAATTGTAAACAAACTTAAGTGTCGGCATTGCATTATAATTCCAGGGGAAAAAAATATTTAAAAATGAACTCGGTTCAATTTTGGTTCAATTGTTTTAATTTGTAATAAAAGCGTTTTGAAATACGCAGGTATCGTTTAGTATTAAAACAAACTTCTACACCTTCTTTTTGCATAAAATCTTGAGAAGAAATTCCTCGCACTGGTATGTTAGCGATTGACGAAAGGGTGTTTCTATATCCTCGATTTTGTTGTTTGACATTATAATTGGTAAGCATTCAATATGGTTCCGACATAAAATATAAAACCACTGTTACACTGTATATTATAATTCTGCTGCTGGATGACGTCATTGACTGGATAGACAATTCTTCGGGAACTTTGTGTATTGTTCCGAAATATTTGATGATTATATGAAGACAGTCACACACAACTGTTTTACAATCACGTGACAGGATGAGCATTACAGCTGATCGGAGACTCTTCGTTGAAAGGATTTACTTTCTATCCGACGTACAGAAAGACACATATACTTAAATGACACTAACTACATTAATTTAAGTTTATATTTATATCGAGTACTTATTACAAGAAATGGTTGGACACTATCATTGTTTTTCGGTCTTCTATTCCTTTTCTTTCTAGTTGTTCTGTTTTTGTGGGTTTTGTTTTTCCCTTTATGTCGTCGTTTTCGATGTCGTTTCCGTTGTAGGACGAGTCTGACCATTTTGCCACATTTCTTACAAGATATTTTTAATTTAAGTGCGTGTTCATGGTTGTCTATCATTGATTGTATGAGAGTAACCGGAAGAGCAATTTTTTGCCACCGTGTCTTTTTCACACGAGTCCGTATACTAGTTAGGTATTGATTTATATTGTTTGTGTCGTTAATTTGAGACACACGTAGCCATATTTTTTTGCCTCTGGTGCGACCTTGTTTTCGTTGTTTAACTAATATCCAGAGGTGTGCTTTGATAGCTTCTAAAGGACCAGGGTTATTCCTCACGTCTATGGTAAATAATAGGGTATTTTTTCCAGTTGTATTATCTATAAAGTAGAGAAAATCCATTAGCATGTTATATATAAAACATTTTTACTGACACATATAGCCCAATAACTGTTTTCTATTTCAAAATTAGACTAAAGATTTTGCGCGTGAATAAGCATGGCGCTGTAACAATTTTGAGCAAGGTATAGTAAACGTTTTGTATGGCTGTGAATTTATACGTTTTCAAGTTGTAAATTTATACGTTTTCAAGTTGTAAATTCATGCAATATATGACACTGAAACTTTAAATAATTTTTATCTACAATCATATGGTTAAGCACTTGTTATCAACGTTAATTGACTACTTTTTTATTCATACATCTTGTATATAATATTAATCTGTTCTAAAACGGACTGGTGTGGGATTTTCTCGCTGTATTGAAGACCCGCTGGTGGCCTTCAGCTATTCAAGTTCTGCTCTTTGTTCGGATTGTTGTCTCTTTCGCACATTCCCAATTTCCATTATCAATTTTATTTATTTGTAGGCTATTGTTTTTAAGGCGTTAGTATGGTACTTATTTCAAAATAATTTCCTTTTAAACCACAGCACTTATTTAAACCAATCACAGTTAGATTCTTTATGATGTTATGTTTTGAATTAGTATCGTCCTTCCCAATTCTACCAAAAGAAATACATTTTCCAACCTCGATATTATCAATCAATTTTAACTATTTTAATATAGTTGCAAAATAATTATTTACAAATCTCTTATGGAATTCGGTTAACATGTGATCTCATTAAATATATGTTGACCTCAGTTAACATATTTTTTTCAATTATTAAAGACGTTGCAATAGTAATTTTACTTTTTGTAAATGATATGAAAATATAAGTTTTCTTTGCCGATCAGTCCTTGTAGAAGAGAACGACGTAGCTATAATACTAAAATTACGATGTCCAATTTGTCAGCCGTCATCACGTAAAAACGACGAATCAAACAATTCAACTTTATATATAACTAATATAGTACAAAGGTGTAGATTAAAAATTACACCACTCCAGGCCCTTTTGTTTTCCACGTAATCAATATTGCCAATAATTAAGAAGTTCCGGGTCGAGTCCGATACCGGTACCAATAGTATATTCACCTGTTACCGATTACCTTATCTGTACGTTCCGCATCTGACAGGCGCACCACCAAACGGTGTATTCAGGATTAATATGCTATATAGTATTACACGGGTCATAATCACAGGGTTGACACTACTTAATTGTCAAATTGTTACCTATTGTAGTATTTTAATCAGTTAGACTTTCCAAGATAACAATACGAATACTAAAAATCTGGACTAAAGTAAGGCGTATAGGTACAGTTTTCAATTTGTTAGCGGGCATGACGTAAAACAGCGAATCAAAGAATTCAATATTTATAACTAATATACATTGCTGTTGATTAAAAAATACTCCATTCCAGGACCTTTTGTTTTCCAAATAAGTTCCAGTTCGACGGATTCAAACAGAAAGATTTGAAAGCAGAGAAAACTGTGTATCTTATAATCAGCATGACTTTATCAGATGACAATACTTATACTAAAATAAGGCTTGCGCATAGTTATATACTTTAATTCAGTCACGGACCCGCGATATACGGGTGTGTTCTAGTCTAATATAAACAGGAGGAGTAACATATTATACTCGAATAATTTAATTTTGGATGTAACGCGTCTTCTGATTGGCTGACGTTATTTTGTTATCAGACCATAGACATAATTCAGTCATGTGACCGTGACGTCATCAACGTTTTTTCAAGGTTTTCTACGGTTTAAAATGGAATTTAGAATTAAATTATAAGAAATGACTGTAATATTTTTTCTGTCTATTCGAAATAACATAAAACATGTGGTGCACACTGTTAAATAACCCGTTACGCGCGTTATTCAGTGTGCACCACATTTTTTATGTCATTTCTTCATAGACAGAAAAAATATTACAGTCATTCCTTAAATAAAAGATTATTCACAAAAATAACAGTAAATAAAAAAGGCAACACAAATTTCCTTCGCTTAATTTCACATTAGTTATCAAAATATAAGATGTGGTACTATTGCAAATTATGCAACTTTCCGCCAGAGACAAATGACACAGAAGTTAACAACGTATGGTCTATCAACAATCTCTTGGAAAATCTCACCAAAAACAGAAATTTGCTAGAAATAAAATATTATATTATTAGTGCCTTTCAGATATAAATTAGATGGTTTAATTTTAACTTATTTCTAAAAGGTAAAATCACAAAAATACTGAACTCGGAGAAAAATTCAAAACGAAAAGTTCGAAATCAAATGGCAAAATCAAAAACTCAAATGAATTAGATGGTATCATTTTAACTTATTTCTGAAAGGTAAAATCACAAAAATACTGAACTCGGAGAAAAATTCAAAACGAAAAGTTCCTAATCAAATGGCAAAATCAAAAACTCAAATGAATTAGATGGTATCATTTTAACTTATTTCTAAAAGGTAAAATCACAAAAATACTGAACTCGGAGAAAAATTCAAAACGAAAAGTTCCAAATCAAATGGCAAAATCAAAAACTCAAATGAATTAGATGGTATCATTTTAACTTATTTCTGAAAGGTAAAATCACAAAAATACTGAACTCGGAGAAAAATTCAAAAAGAAAAGTTCCTAATCAAATGGCAAAATCAAAAACTCAAATACATCATATTCCTGACTTGGTACAGGCATTTACTTATGTAGAAAAGTTGTTTAAAGAAACGTTTCTATGGTTTATATGTTCTAAGATAAAAAGATCCCTCCAGTCAAACAAATTCTGGGTTGTTGGTTGGTTTTTTTTTGTATAGAAAATGAGTTAGTTTTGGGGGTTCTTTAAGTATTTTGTAAAGAATTCGTTTACAATTAACACAAATTCTATTTTTTACTAACCTTGTTTTTCTGGAAAACTAACAATTTCTGAAGTTTCTGGATACGTGTACTTCGGTTGAACATATTGTGAATCTCTCGGTTTGGCATTTGTTTCCTGTGCTACTTTTCTATTTGGTTCTATTCCTAATCTGTCTTTAATCCGCTTCAGCAGAATGTCTAGACGTCTTTTCTCAGCTATACTTATATCAAGAATTCGTTTACAATTTACACAACTGTTATTTCTGGCGCTCTGTATCCTACTTTGTAGATCTACACTGAACTGGGAACTTACTCCCGAACTTAAATATATCAAAAACGTTATAATCAAAATGTAGTCAGGTAGATTGTTGAAGACCTTTTTACACCAGGCACACAATTTACACATGGTACCCTGAAATTAAAAAGCACATCATTTAATTTACAATATTCACATGTATTATGATTGTTAGAAACATACCACGTATTGCTTTGCATTAGGTTTTTTTTTCAGTTTTCAATTAATTATGTAAACATAAAAAAAAAATGTCATAGTCTTCTGCCCTACAATTTATTTGAAAAAGATTCATTTTTCGCCCGTTTTTACCATTTAAACTGATATAACGTGAAAACGAGTACATGGACAACTCTGGGTTGTTTTTAAATGGCATTAGGTTTGATAACGTCTTAATAATATTCGTACCAATGATGATATTTTTTTAATTCGAAAAATATATATCGCATAAAATGCCGTTTTTTTTCCTAAAATCTGAAATTTTTTATAAATAAATTATTTCCAAAGAATTTTTGGACATATTAAGTGCATATTTATGTAATGAATATTTTTGTAAGGATTTTACAAAAATTCAAGTGTGTTTATCTGTTAAAATGTGTCTGTCATAAGGATAGAAATGTAAAAAGAAAAACGAAAAGTTTAGATTGAATGTAAGTTTCGACCCCTTTTATCTCTTAAAGTAGCACATGAAGTATATATTTTATTACATATTTGAATTGAATTACCAGTTTGTTAAGAAAAAAACCATGTCAATGAAACAGATACAATCCAAAAGTAAAACGTAACCTACACCAGAAGTCGCTATTAGCCTTCATCTCATATAATATATATCTGTATAATACTGTCAATGTGCACAAGACACATTATCAGCAAGTAAAATATGACAGTCATCCGATGTCCCATTGCTGTTAATGATATTTACAAATATGATTTACTGTTACACCACTATTATATTATTCATTAGAAAATAAAGTATTATAGTTTGGGTAACAAAGGGTTTAAAGTTTGAATATGATATTAAACTATGTCATTCATGGTAAAATGAAAACGTTGCAAAAACTATAATATATTGCGATTTAATGTTATTTTGTGTAAAACTTAATTTTGGTGCAGAAAGTAAGATTAAACAAAACAAAAATGTTGACAACATCAAAGTCAAATTGGGTATTGAAGACAGTACATTCCATTTTAAAAAGATGCAATTCTTTACTCAGCTGTAATTTTATCCATTTTTCTGAAAAAAATAAAAGTCAACGGAAAAAGGGTCTTGGTAATCAACGAGGTCGAGAAAAATGTTATAACGTGACTATATGTTACTAGCTTAGGGAGCCACTCAGGGATTACAACAGACAAAGAGCAGAGTTTGAAACAATCGTTCGGATTTGATTCATACTAGGGTGGTTGAAGTAAATAAGGAATAAAGAAACATAAGGAATCTATGTTGAATCTTGCAACAATTATTTTAATTGCAAAGACTCAATGTTGCAAGGCATCCTATCTGACAATGCTGATAAATATGCTGCCCTAGCAGAGGAGGCCTAAAATAATACATTTTAAATCTGTATATAACATTATACAAACTGATTGATTAAATTATGAGGTAATACAAATGTATAAGGAAAACCAAAAGGTACATTAACATCACTAAGTAACCAACAAATCTTGAATAATCATTACTCTGTTCTATGTTTATTTTTGAAATTTAAACACAGATGACAAACTAGATATTAGAAACCCAAATCATGGTATGTTCCTATAACCAACGTTGATAGTACTGGGGTTACCAAATACTCCAAGATATTCTGAGAAACTCGCTCTGCATCTAACATCTAGTTCATCAGACATCAAAAAGAATTTCAGAATTACTTTTAAAACTTTTTTTTCAAAGTAGCGTCTTATTATTACAAATTTTTAAAGATTTGTTAAAAAAGAAAAAAATTAGAAAAGAATATCTTATTTTCGTAAGTTACAAGGAATGAGTCCTTAAATGAAAATTGGTTATAAAAAATAACAACTAGTTATAAATTTCTGTTGCGTTTGTCTCATTAGAAATCATATCACATCTTCTCTGTTTATAGTATCAAGGTGAGCAAATATTTACGTAGGAAACATTTCCCCCTTAGTACGTGTTTTACAATAGATAATCGGCAAACCCAGGAGTATAACGGGTTTGTTTGTTCCTTCTTTTATTTTCTTGTCAGGTCGATTTGCATTTTAAACAGTAGCTAAAACAAATAAAAGAAACATAATCATTCTCTTTCGTTAAATAAAGACAATGTTCTCCCAATGAACAATTCAAAGACTGGAGGCTCTTTTGATATTTATCTTTCCTACTTTTTAGGACTTTCACATTCAATATTTGTTCAGTCAGGTGCATTCTCAAAAATGTATTATTTAAATCAATTTCAAATGTTTCTTTAGCGTTTTTTAATTATCTATCTGTGTTGAACCAAACGTCAAAATAAGTCTGATGTTTTTTTTGTCTTTTTTAATAATCAAAACGAAGACTATCCTTTAGTCTACCATGTCTATCCCTATTGTGCTTTAGAATGACAGAGAACGCATCGTTTAGCAATGCAAATATGTTTGAAATATTCCATTTATTTATATTAAAATAAAAGAGTATAAAATTATTAAAACATATATATATATATATATATATACCTAGAAAATAAACCAACTTCAAAGGATACAAACAAAAAATATTTTTGACAATCTATAGCAAATCCATAGCAAATGTACCTACCTAATTATAAATTGTCTTAATATGAACCGCCAACTCGTAATAGACATCTGAAGTCATTTATAATTTTTATAACGGTTTGTCTATATCGCGTGTGTGGGACGATTTCTATTGGTTAAGAAGGATTATACATTTGCATAGCTACATGTATCTAACGCCTTAGAGTTCATGATTACAAGCACTAGCTTATAAACTAACCAGATTAAATGACAGTCATAACGTAAATGAAAATAACATTCTATAAAGTTGATGCGTCCTAATCACCTTTTTGGATTTCATTTCGTATTGAACGCTTAAACCTCAAAATAAAAATTACCAACACTCAAGGAGCTAAATATGACGAAAAGGGGAGGATAATATGATTGTCAAAGAGAAAATTCTGCACAAGTGACCAAATAACACAGAAATTTTCAACTATAGGTCAAAGTAAGGCCTTCAACAATGAGCAAAGCCAATACTGCATAGTCATCCATAAAAATCTCCAAAATGACAAATATAAAACCTAAAAATGGCAAATGTTAAAAACTAAACATGTCAAATGTTAAAAAAACTAAACATGTCAAATGTTGAAAAACTAAACATGTCAAATGTTAAAAAAAAAACTAAACATGTCAAATGTTAAAAAACTAAACATGTCAAATGTTAAAATACTAAACATGTCAAATGGATGCCAAATATATTGCCTAAGTTCTTTCAATAATAATGATGTAATCCCGTACGGACCATATGAGGTTATAATGATCATATAAAAACGAAATTATGTATAACCCAGTTTTCAATTCAAAGACTGTCCTTGTAATTTCAGAGTCAATTAAAAAACCATCTTATATATCAATACATCGATGCAGTGTACGTACACGCTAGGTAAATTTGTATACTGATAAACCGCTGTCGCTTTGTGCTTGAAAGTGTCATCGTTTATCGGCTAAAGTTATGGATAACGTGTGTACTGATACACCGCTGTCGCTCTGTGCTTGAAAGTGTCATCATTTACCGGCTAAGTTACGGCTATGGTTTATACTGATAAACCGCTGTCGCTCTGTGCTTGAAAGTGTCATCATTTACCGGCTTAGTTACGGCTATGGTGTATACTGATAAACCGCTGTCGCTCTGTGCTTGAAAGTGTCATCGTTTATATATACCGGCTAAGTTATGGCTATGGTGTATACTGATAAACCGCTGTCGCTCTGTGTTTGAAAGTGTCATCATTTACCGGCTAAGTTACGGCTATGGTGTATACTGATAAACCGCTGTCGCTCTGTGCTTGAAAGTGTAATCGTTTACCGGCTAAGTTACGGCTATGGTGTATACTGATTAACCGCTGTCGCTCTGTGCTTGAAAGTATCATCGTTTACCGGCTTAAGTTTCAGCTTGAGTGTATACTGATAACCGCTGTCGCTCGCTACATGAAAGTATCTTTACAACCGCGCCTAAAGTTGTAGCTTGGGTGTAAACTGATAAACCGTTGTCACTCTATACATGAAAGTGTCATCACAACCGCGCCAAAAGTTGTAGCTAGGTTGTATACTGATAAACCGTTGTCACTCTATGCTTGAAAGTCAGTGTCATCATATACCGGCTCGGCTAAAGTAACAGCTAGAGTGTATTCTGATAAACCGTTGTCGCTCTATACATGAAATTGTCATCATTTACCGGTTAAAGTTAAAGCTAGGTTTTACCATAAACTAAGTAACTATCTTGTATTCTTGATTTATTCATAATTGGTTTAAGGGTCAGTAACTGAATATTTCAATACTTTTTTTAAAGATTTTAAATGACAAATTGTCATCGTGTTTGAATTAACAAAAAAGATAAAATACTGCATCATTATGCACTGAGATGACATAACAAAAATACTGCCTCACTTTGCACTGAGATATGATATTAAAAAACGACTTTTATGTGAGAAAAAAATTGCAACGGCATCGTATTTCACTTGGGCATTTTCTGTTGCATCTTAAATATATCGTGTATCAGTCACTACAGACAATTTCATTGTAAGTCTCTTCTTTATAAATGTAAAACGATGCGTTACATTCATCCTTCTGACAAAGCTCAACATAAAGAGTTATTTATTTCCGCGTCATATAGGATCATAATTGTTATATCAGCAATTTACTGTTGGTCTGCACGTTGTAGGAATTCAATCCTTGTTAACTTCGTAATTTATAAACTGGTGTTTGTGATGTAGATATGCAATCCTTTTTACTGATAAATATTACTGATTTTCATGTGGAGATCAGAACTTGTTAACTGTGTAATATAAGTAGAGATTCATTATTTTTACTGCGTAATTGGTGGTTATGTTGTAGAGATGTAAGTCTTGTTAACTCATTGATATAACTAATGGTTGATAAAAAGCATGCCGTGATATACCAAATGTTGATAATACTTATTATTCTTATATTTGGATAGGTCATCGCACAATGTAACATTACTTCAATTAAAGCATATATCGTGTGTACCGTTAAATTAACATGTGGTATGACTGCTTTGTATGAACTTCAAGACAAAGTCTATAAAAAGGACGAAAAAAATAATATCTATACATCTAATAAAGGGCCCAATTACGACCTTCAACAAATGACAAAGGCAAGGTAATGTATTGAAAAGCTCAACATTTACCAGAGGTCAAAAAATTGAATGGACCAATTAAAAGATAACAAAGAACTGGTTGGTTAAAATCAAATGAGACACAGCAGCCCAACAATGAATATGCAAATAGCTTACCAGTTAACATTGTAGACAGCAAGTGGACAGTTTCACAGTGTATAAACAGCTAGATGACTCGTAGATAACATTGTAGGCAAATAGCTGTCCAGTTATAGAAGTAGACAGTTAGCTGATCAGTTAACATTGCACACAGCTTGCTAAATAATCAACATTCAAGGAAAATAGCTGACCAGTTATAAAGTTAGACAACTAGCTTACCAGTTCACATTGTAGGAAAATAGCTGAACAGGTATAGATGTAGACAACTAGCTGACCAGTTAACATTTTAGACGGGTAGCTGAATAGTCAACAATAAAGTCAAATAGCTGACAATTAATAGAAGTAGACATCTAGCTGACCAGCCAACATTTCAGACATCTATCTAAATAGTCAACGTTTTAGGTAAATAGCTGACCAGTTATAATAGTAGACATCTAGCTGACTAGCCAACATTGTAGACAATTAGCTGACCAGTTAACATTGTAGATTGGTAGCTGAATAGTCAACATTTAGGCAAATACTAGTAGCTGACCAGTAATAGATGTAGACATCTAGCTGACCAGTTAACATGGCAGGTTTATTGCTGACCAGTTAACATGATAGGTAAATAGCTGACCAGTTAACATTGTAGACAGCTAGATTACCAGTTAATATTGTGGGCAAATAGCTGACAAGTTAACATTGTAGACAGATTGTTGGTCAGTTTATAGTGTAGGCAAATAGCTGACCAGTTTTAAAAGATTTAGACAACTAGCTGACCAGCTAGTATCATTTGACCCTAGACCAATCATCAATTACTGGTATGCCAATACTAATCAGGATGTATGTATACCGCTTGTCAATGCTATTTCCAGCTAGTAACATTTGACATCTGGACCAATCATCAATTACTGGTATGCCAATACTAATCAGGAGGTCCAATGATGTATGCGTAATTCTATGTCCACCAAGTTACTACACATGTTCAATATTAAAATTGGCAAGTATACAGTAAGCACTGAATTAAACGGATTTAACGCGTCCGACGTACTCATTAAAAGATACAGTTGTAGGGTGTCATTATTGAATTTCCAAACAATTTTAGAATGTTTTTACTGAAAATAGTGTAAATCCTTTACAAACAATTGATTTATATATAATAGTTATCAAACGTACCAGGTTTATAATTTGGTACGCCAGACGCACGTTTCGTATACGTATCATTATTAACTACCCCTCTCCAAATAAGACAGTCCATCATTACTTAATATTGACAACTGCCCTCCCCTAAAAAAGCCAGTCCAGCATAACTGAATACTAACAACTACCCCTCCTCTAGAAAAAATACAGTCCAGTTCTAACAGCAAACCTACAGTCCCATTTGAACAGTAAACATACAGTCCCATTTGAACAGCAAAGGTACAGTCCCATTTTAAAAGTAAAGGTACAGTCCCATTTGAACAGTAAAGGTACAGTCCCATGTGAACAGTAAAAGTACAGTCCCATTTGAACAGTAAAGGTACAGTCCCATTTGAACAGTAAAGGTACAGTCCCATGTGAACAGTAAAGGTACAGTCCCATGTGAACAGTAAAGGTACAGTCCCATGTGAACAGTAAAGGTACAGTCCCATGTGAACAGTAAAGGTACATTCCCATGTGAACAGTAAAGGTACAGTCCCATTTGAACAGTAAAGGTACAGTCCCATTTGAACAGTTAAGCTACAGTCCCGTTTGAACAGTTAAGATACAGTCCTATTTAAACGTAAACATACAGTCCCATTTTAACAGTTAAGATAAAGTCCCATTAGAACAGTAAACACAGTCCATATTAAAGAGTAAAGTATGTGATAAATATTTGCCAGTTGATATTAGGACACTGACATTATCGTCTGTAATCGGAGTAACTTGTTGACAATTAACTGTGACGTTAACCGTTAAGGCTACCCGTGATGATCGCATGGTATAAATAATCAAGTGCTTTCTGACTTTTAAACTTACTTTTCATTTCATTACTATGCACAAACTTTTACAATGCTCAATAAAAGAAAACCTCAAGTTTGATTAACTCTAATTTGTATTTACGAAAAACTTCTGCATGAATTATTTGTACGTTTCTTTTAACTTGTCTCAAATAGAGTCTATATACAGCTTTGGCTGAAACAATATTTTTCCTCGACCAATACGTTGTATCCTATACTTTGTATTTTATACGTTGAATGTACCAGATTGCATGTATGATAACTTTTTATTGGTCCCTGTGGGCACATGATTGGTATAATAAGCAATATGTATTTGCTTAGGGCATTTGATGCTGTAAAGATTAATGTAATTGTTGTTCACTACTAGAATAGCAATGCCTATGTTCTTTCAGTTTAGGTAAACGTTAGTGTACAGGAAAAAACTTTTCTATTTAACTATTGTTAGTTTCTTGCTATTTTTAGACTATTGGTAAATTATGTGTTTTTGTTATTACTTACCATTTAAGCTTTGTGTACAGTCTAGGTTAGCATCTTTAATTCCTCCTTATAATCCATATCTATATAAATAAAAACTATTGTTAACTACTTATCTACAGACGTAAATGGTTTAATACACAAGTCACAATTAATTAATTAAAAGTCCATGACATATCCATGGGCGAGAAACGAATTCATTCATAAAATAGGACTGAATGTTTGGATATTTATATCCAGAGTGAGTGTATCGACCGAGACACGCTTCGAAGGATTTTGTTCATTCATTATTTATGCTTTATAAAAAGGGGTTGTAAAAGTATGAGAGTCAATTTAATTCACCTGATTCTGTTTCATTTGTTATTTGACGAGATCGTATGTCATGGCAAAAACAATTCGTAGCAAATATTAATATTTTAGTATGATTCAACTACAATAAAATTTTTAACATAACCATGCATGTGTTTTAATTCTCAGATGGATACTGATAGAAGTCTTCTGGTATTAATTGATCTATCATATGATTGTATTATCGAGTTTAGTGTTTGCATTGGATTTTATTGTACATACGTTTATATACCTTTTGTCGATTTAAAAAAAAAGCAAAAAGTGGAGCTCTAAGAAAACTAGGTTATCCACGCCGCATGCGCATTTGTCTGTCAAAGTTGACTGAACAATATTTCTGTGAATTCGGTGTTGATAGTATATACATGTAGTGTCATCTTCCACGATTTACAACAAGACATAATGTGCAGACACGTCTATTTTGAAGATCGTATATCGGTCTATTGATCTCGTTAGTATAGTTCATTGTTGTCAGTACAAGTAGGTTGCTGTCTGACTCTCATTAGTAAGTATACACATCTCAGTCCTTAAAATTCATTTCGAACATGAACATTAGCTGGATTTAAGCCACGGTAATTCTTCTTAGAATAGCTAAATGTTACAGCGATTCACAACACCCAATGAGAGTGACGTTACGCGCATATGTCATCATTATAGATTGCACTTGTGTAACAACAGACATATCAATTTCCCATAGGAAACACTTTTAAGCCTTAACCCGTGTCACTCGTACGATCAATAAGGGTATAATATTTAAAAATCATATATCTAGAATGGAAAATAATGGTAAGCACGACTTATAGCAATGGTCTAAAACATAGGTTTAAGGCGCATTTCTCAATTTTAATATGGCTCTAATTCCTCTGAATTTTATAAGCTATTTTGTAGTTATCTCCCTTTACTTTGAGTTTCATTGAAAATTTATTTCGACCGCATTCCAACTGAATATTTACTGGTCAAATTATCACGTTGTGTTTCAGGTTGCAGTCTTGTAATTGACTGCTCCATAGGCTTACAATTGTACATGCTAAACAGCTGATCTTTGAAAATAAAAAAAATTAAAATGCTACATAGCAATTTTTTTCATGTTCATATCTTGTATGTACTTATGTGAAATTGTGATTTAATCGAAAAAAGTGGGTCTTGCCACGAAGAATAAAACGTTACGTAACCCTGGAGTCAAAACATTTTTTTTCTACTTTCTGTTTGCTGTTTTTACTGGGCCGCACCACTTCCAGTAAACATGATATCCTTCCACTTTCCTGGATTGATATCCCCAATAAGATGCAAGATTTTTTTTAAATCTGTATATATGTTTCAATTCAGCATAAACCTATAATCAAACAGAAAAAATTGTGTCCAGAAAAAAAATCAGAAAAAAATGGACTATTTTGTTTCCTTCCATGTTTAGACATGCACCGGAAACTGGAGTTGTAATACAAGACTGGTACCTTCAATTCAAGGCTATGAACATGGTGACCCCGGGATGGTGACCCTGGTGAGAACTATTATGTAATTTAAACAAACTATTTAATATAAACTATCTGCCATAAATAGGCGTGGTTTGTTAATCAGCGATATTTACAAAGTGCAACCTATACCAAGATTGTCAATCAGAATGCGCAATGATGTCGTACATTCTAAACTAAACATCTGTTCATTGAAAGCACATATGGTGAAGAAGAAAATAAAAACCAATCAATCCAAGGTCATCTAACGAATGTCAATCTCATTTCTACGTCGCCATTTTTTCAAGTAAGAAAAACCGTAGCCATTGTAGAGGTGACGCTTTGTCGTGAAAGCTCTTGCTAGTGGATCTTATTGACAATGCATCACTTTCTCATAGTTGTATTTTTAAATATATTTTGAAATTATTGCACTTTGGAAATTTTGTTATACACATGCCTACAGTAGAGGTCACAAAGCAGAGCAACCCTATATTTTCTTCATAATCAGCTTTTTTGCTCATTTTCAAAGCAGTGGTGGATCCAGGGGGGGGGGTTCCGGGGGTGCGCACCCCCCCCCCCCCTTTATTTTTGCCGATCAATGCATTTGTATCGGGACATATGTTTTGCACCCCCCTCCCTTTGCCCTGGGTGCCCTGGGTTAGCACCCCCCCCCCCCCCCCCTTTCGAAAATTCCTGCATCCGCCCCTGCAAAGAAAGAAGCAATTAAAAATACTTATGATGTGATCAAAAATACATATCAACGCCTTTTATAGATTAATTTTTAAAATTGAATGTATTTATATGCATCTTCAAGACTTTTCGACTAAAATTCGTCCGATGAAAGTTATAACTTGTGTTAAGACTCGCTCCTACATGTGAACACTAGTATATCTATTACTTTTCAGTACCGCCTACTTGTAAACACGAACTGAGGAATATTAGATGCAATGAATCGGCATCTTGTATTTCATCAGATGTCTAATTGCGTATTTGACAGAATTCGAAGATGACGTGATGAAATTTGAATGTGTGAACATAGCCACGGTTATCGTTGTGATTAATAACCATACACTCTTCATTGTTTTTCTATAACTGACGTATAACTTGTACATAAGTGATCCAAACCCACTGGGTATACATCGTGTCACGAAAATGTATTCATTACACTCGTTTGAAGCTTTATTATTTGTAAAAATTAAGTTTGAAAATCCAAGTGACGTTCCCTATTATAAACATTATAAAATAACATATAAACAGGTTGTTGTTGTATATCATACTTATTGTTTATTAGCTCACCTTTCCTAAAAGTAAATGTGAGCTTTTGCCATCAATTGGCGTCTTTTGTCGTTCGTCCGATGTCAACTATTTCAAAGATCTTCTCCTCTGAACTACTGAACCAATTTAATCAAACTGTAGCTTAATGATCCTTATGGTATCTAGTATAAAGTGTTTTATGTTCTGTTGGATCAAAAACAAGGCTGTCATGGATAAAAATAGAACGTAGGGGCAAAATGCATTTTTGGCTCATATCTAAAAAAAACAAATGGATTTGGAGTAAATCTAACATGGAATTAAAATGTTCATTATGTCAAGAACCACCTTCGCCTAAATTTTCAGACGAATCAGACAACCGGTGTTTGGGTTTTCAACCTTTAAATTGAAAATTTTATTGAAATTTTGCAGTTTTGGGTTATTATCTTAACCCTTTCACCAATAAACTTAGTACCTCTAGCTAATATGAAATAAATAAACACACCGTTACATACAGGAAGTATATTTAAAGAAAAGTACATGAATTTTCTTATGTTTTGCTGTAACATCACAGTCCCATGTTAAAGACATGGTTGGGATACAGTACATAAATTCTGTCTCCCCTTGCACAACTCACAATCCCATAATTTTAGTGGTTGTCACTTGTAGTTGTGTTTCATATTTTCTTTCCGTTTAATGTTTTAGCTCACCTTTCCTAATTGTCATGTAACACTCTCACTACGCTTGATACTATCAACACTGGTTCTTATACACACCTATTTATTATACATTAAAAATGTAAAAGAAAAAGACAAACTTTGATGAAAAATAAAAAAAAAAAACTACAAATGAGCGATTTAAGCTATTGGGAGCTTCTTCTTGTTTATAATTGTTTTGTACATTAATCAGGCCGTAAGTTTATCCGTTGACCTATAGTTTTTAACTTTTATGTCATTTGGTATCTAGGTGCAGAGTTGTCTCATTGGCAATCATACCACATCTTCAAATTTTTATATTTACATTTTCATCTTGGATATTATCCATCAAAGACTCAAAATTGACAACTTCAACTCTTGATTGCAATATTACAAATTCTGCAATCCCATATATAATCATTTTATTATTTTATTATGTTAGCCATATTATAACTAATAACCTTCGAAATGTCAACAGTGCTTCTGTACGAAATCAGTTCACTAGGGGTGAGGGGCGACATATAACCTTAATCCTACAACAGGAAACACTACTTTGAAATACTTATAAATTCAATGACGGGTTGTACCAGAAAATGGACAAAACGTTAAAAACTAAGACAAGTATGCTCATTCTGGATGGGTTAAAGCTGTGAAGTGGTTCATTCAAATAGAAAATCAAATAGAGGCTACAAGGAGCCTGGGTCGCTCACCTGATATTTTTATTTACAATCATTGCATGAAATAATGCAACCGTTATACATTTGCTTTAGTTTCAGAGATATAAGTGAAAAACTGCATTTCCCCCTAAATTCTATTTTAGCCATATCTGCAATGATGGTAGGGTCATCAGAGACATTTTAAACTAGATACCGTAATGCTGATTGTGACCAATTTTGCTTAAATTTATCTCAGTTGTTCCAGAAGAAGACTATTTAAATTGCATGATTATATTGGTGATTTTCAATCTGTTCAAAGTTTTGATTTTTCTACCCTGTATACCACATTGCCTCACATTCTCATTAAGAAACAATTCACACACCTAATTAAATGGGCATTTAAAAAGTCAGAATGTGAATATATATGTTCAAACTCTTTTAGGTCATTTTTTAGTAGCAATAAACAAAACAACTATGTCAATTGGACATGCTTTGATACTATATATGCCCTTGAATTTTTACTAGAGAACATTTTTGTTCGCTTTGGGGATTCTGTATATCGTCAGATTATCGGAATTCCAATGGGGACTAACTGTGCACCACTTATTGCGGACCTGTTTTTGTATTGCTATGAGTTACAATTTATGACAAAAATAAGCAAAGACCCATCGGAACAACATCTAATAAACAAATTTAATAATACTTTTAGATATTTGGATGATATTTTGGCTCTCAATAATGACGACTTCAGTATGTATATTAAAGAAATTTATCCTGTTGAACTTACTTTAAATAAAGCTAATACTAACAATGACCACTGCCCTTTCCTTGATCTTGATATCTATATCACTAACGGAAAGCTGAATACTAAAATTTATGATAAAAGAGATGATTTTTCATTTCCTATCGTTAATTATCCATATTTAGATGGTGACGTTCCCTTGTCACCATCTTACGGTGTTTATATATCTCAACTTGTACGATTCGCTCGTGTATGTAACAATGTTTTAGATTTTAACGAGAGAATTTATGCATTAATGAAAAATTATTACACCAGGGTTTTCGATATCACAAACTAGTCAAAACATTTACTAAATTTTATCATCGGTATAAGGACATCATTCGTAGATATAGCTCAACATGCAGACTTCTTATACGTTCAGGTATTTCACATCCAACTTTTTATGGAAATATTCTTTATAAAGAACAAAGGTGTCATAATTTGAATAGACTTATTAAGAAGGGATATAGTTACGATGCTGTTGTCAGGTCATTAAAGATTGCATATGTTGGCCTTAATATTGATTCACTTATAGGGTCTTTGCATCGGAACTAAACACATTTATTCAAAAACCAGTTGTTGGCATGACACGGGTTATGTTCTTCTCATATATGTTATGATGGTATGATACTAAACCCCTAACGGGAAGGATTGTGCCTGGTGTTCATATGATGAAATCATAAACTTTAAGTCAGTTTAATTGAAGTCTGTATCTGGCATGTCAGTTAACTGCTAGTAGTCTGTTGTTATTTATGTAATATTGTCATTTTGTTTATTTTCTTTGGTTACATCTTCTGACATCAGACTCGGACTTCTCTTGAACTGAATTTTAATGTGCGTATTGTTATGCGTTTACTTTTCTACATTGGCTAGAGGTATAGGAGGAGGGTTGTCCCGAATCAGGAGCCTCTGGCCTTTGTTAGTCTTGTATTATTTTAATTTTAGTTTCTTGTGTATAATTTGGAAATTTTTAAAAAATTTATCTAAAGTTTATCTCTATCTATAATAATATTCAAGATAATAAACAAAAAATGCAAAATTTCCTTAAAATTACTAGTTCAGGGGCAGCAACCCAACAATGCGTTTTAGATTTGTCTGAATATTTCAGGACAGATAGTTTTTTTCCTGGTGAATATTTTTACCAAGTATCTATTTTGTTCTAAATGCTTTTTTTTATAGAATTAAGCCAAAAACTGCATTTTACCCCTATGTTTTATTTTTAGCCATGGCAACCATGTTGGTTTGGCTGGCCGGATTATCGGACACATTTTTTAAACAAGATACCCTATTAATGATTGTGACTAAGTTTGATTGAATTTGTCTTGGTGGTTTCAGAGGAGAAGATTTTTGTAAGATTACAAAAATTTACAAAAATTTGTTAAAAAATTACTATAAAGGACAATAACTCCTCAATCGATCATTTTGGTCTTTACGACTTATTTGTAGATCTTACCTTGCAGAATATTATTGCTGTTTACAGTTTATCTTTATCTATAATAACATTCAAGATAATAACCAAAAACTGCAAAATTTAATTAAAGTTACCAATTCAGGGGCAGCAACCTAACATCATATTGTCCGATTTTTCTGAAAATTTCAGGACAGATACATCTTGACCTGATAAACAATTTGGTTTCAGAGATATAAACCAAAAACTACATTTTACCCCTTTGCTCTATTTTTAGACATGACGGCCATCTTGGTCGGTTGGTCAGGTCATCGGACACATTTTTTTAAACTAGATATCCTAATGATGATTGTGGTCAAGTTTGGTAAAATTTGGCCCAGTAGTTTCAGAGGAGAAGATTTTTGTAAAAGTTAACGACGGACGACGACGGACGACAGACGCCAAGTGATGAGAAAAGCTCGCTTGACCTTTCAGGTCAGGTGAGCTAAAAAAAACGTTGACAAACTAGATAAACATCAGAAAAATTATTTCAAATCCCCGTGTGTTGCTAAACCATTATATTCTCGTCCAAGTTCCCCCTACAGAAAAAAGACCCACACACTATCAGTTTGTTTGTAGCTTACATTAAACTACTTGATAAGGATGTTGGCGTTAAAAATTACTTGGTGAAGACGAGGTTCTTTATATTTTCAATCAAAGAAGAAAAGTCGAATCTTCCTACATTCTACTGTATACCCTAACTAAGTCGAATCTTCCTAAATTCTACTGTATACCCTAACTAAGTCGAATCTTCCTACATCCTACATTCTACTGTATACCCTAACTAAGTCAAATCTTCCTACATTCTACTGTATACCCTAACTAAGTCTAATCTTCCTACATTCTACTGTATACCCTAACTAAGTCGAATCTTCCTACATTCTACTGTATACCCTAACTAAGTCGAATCTTCCTACATTCTACTGTATACCCTAACTAAGTCGAATCTTCCTACATTCTACTGTATACCCTAACTAAGTCGATTCTTCCTACATTCTACTGTATACCCTAACTAAGTCGAATCTTCCTACATTCTACTGTATACCCTAACTAAGTCGAATCTTCCTACATTCTACTGTATACCCAAACTAAGTCGAATCTTCCTACATTCTACTGTATACCCTTACTCAGTCGAATCTTCCTACATTCTACTGTATACCCTAACTCAGTCGAATCTTCCTACATTCTACTGTATACCCTAACTCAGTCGAATCTTCCTACATTCTACTGTATACCCTAACTCAGTCGAATCTTCCTACATTCTACTGTATACCCAAACTAAGTCGAATCTTCCTACATTCTACTGTATACCCAAACTAAGTCGAATCTTCCTACATTCTACTGTATACCCAAACTAAGTCGAATCTTCCTACATTCTACTGTATACCCTAACTAAGTCGAATCTTCCTACATTCTACTGTATACCCTAACTAAGTCGAATCTTCCTACATTCTACTGTATACCCTAACTAAGTCGAATCTTCCTACATTCTTCTGTATACCCAAACTAAGTCGAATCTTCCTACATTCTACTGTATACCCTAACTCAGTCGAATCTTCCTACATTCTACTGTATACCCAAACTCAGTCGAATCTTCCTACATTCTACTGTATACCCTAACTAAGTCGAATCTTCCTACATTCTACTGTATACCCTAACTAAGACGAATCTTCCTACATTCTACTGTATACCCAAACTAGATAATAACAGTTTCATAACTAGTATTAATTTTTAGTCTGATAAATACTATATTAATCATCATTCAAAATGACTATCTTATTTCAACAATAAGATCAGGGTTTCTTTGCAACTGTGGCACCAGGTTCTCTTCTTAAAAGATTCCAGTATCTAGTAGAATAAAAATGTGCATACAACTTTACATTAAATCTGGTACCATGATATAAACAGGGAGAATATATCCAGGGGTAATCAAAAACCATCAGTCGTATAAACAGATAACATCGATAAAACAAGGATAACTTTGGACAAACTACAATAATAGTAAAGACACCCTGTAAATCGTGATAACAATATCGAATGCACAAAGTTTATAAAGTGATCTCTTAATTCTTTACGATAGACAAACAAGATGCACTGTAGGTAACGTATTTCACGATCACCGTGCCTAATTTACGCCTAGAAACATGATTGAAAATATCCAACATATCTACACAAGTGCAATAAGGACTTGATTATAGATTCATGTGACATCAATTTAGTTCAACCATATGAACCATATTTATTTTAAAATTTGCATATACTTCATGTATTTTTAAAACCTAGAAACCAAAGGACGACAATGACAATCAAAACAGACGAAATGACAGGGAAAAAGCTAATATTTTCAGTTATTTAAACCAACCAGGAAACAGAAGCTGAAAATCTGAAAAGCTGTTGGAATTAAAATCCTTCTTTTCTAGTGTTTCCTGTAATATCAATACCTCTACTAGTGTACTCGATGAAATCACTAGTCCGGTAACCGTTATTTCGGTACAACATATACATACGGATATTGTGTTATCAAAATTTGCTTTTACAAAATTTTGAAAATGATAAAAGTGAAATAACAAAAATATTGAACTCCAAGGAAATTTAAAAATGGAAAGTCCCTTATCAAATGGCTAAACCAAAATCTCAAACATATCAAACGAAAAGAAAAGAACTGAAGAACATATGAATTGATACATACATTTTTTTATGTAGAAAATTGGTTTTCTAGCTAGCCATACCTTTCACTTGTATGACAACAATAAATGAACAAAACAAACAGACATTAACTAGGTAAAAATGTAAAACCAATTATAGGGGTACAGTAGTCAACATTATGTCCTTATCTAAATCTCTTTGAAACAAACAAATATGCCAACAATAAAAAACAAATTGCCATATAGACATCAGCAAAAATGAAAGACAAAAATACAAAATTTTTCATAGAACAATAAAACAATGACGAGATGTATAAGTATAAAGCTACGATAAAGTGGTATTACCAAAATGAACTAAACAGTAAAGATAACAACCAATAAAGACGAATTAATGAACACTATAACACGTAATTAAGATGATGAGCTACGCCAGTACCTTAACTCTATATTTTAAGACATCCCTAACGCCAAGCTCTGGTTCCTTGACCGGTTTTGGCTATAGTTTTGATCATTTGGGTTATATGCTCTTCGTCTTTCAAAAAAGAATGAATTTTCAAATATTTTGGACTTGGGTCATACTGAAAAGACACTGAGTGTTGAAAAGTGCATGTGGTGCAGTCAAACAAGTCAACATCAAAAGTAAAACTATCCGAATCATGATTGCGTCCGTGAACATTTCGAAGAAACAAATTCTCATTTCTATCTTCAAGGCATAAGCTTTCTTGTAAACATCAACCAGTACGACCGAACTCCTGTTAGATTAAGCAGACCCTAGCCTCCGAATTTCGTAAAACCTGCGAGACACATACATCAAATGGGGCTGCCAGTGGAATATTGCTTAAAAAATGGAAATTAGCAATTTGAGGTAATTTTACTAGTATTCTTTTCTTATTCGTCATTCACGGTCATTGTCCAGCTACAAGTCAACATCAAAACCAAAACTAGCCGTCATTGCGTTTTGTATTAGTTATTTGTTTTAAGAGATCTTTATAGTATCAAAAGTTTGAATTGTAAAGTAAGAGGTCAAAATGAATTTGAAGAATAAAGTAAGCATCTTTTTTTACCTCTTTGGAATCTTTTCGTTTTGAAATGTCATATTTAAAGTATCATAATGATATACAGGGCGATGCACTTTAATACTGAAAAAACATATCTCTTTAAAATTAACTCAGTCAGCACTAGTTATAGTTTTCTGAATTAAAAGAAAGTACATTATCTATGCTGTAATAAATGGGTTAAATAGTCGATTAAAAGGACTAGTCTCTCAAAAAAAATTCATTTAAGTCCATTTATGTTTAAATCAATGTTCTACGGTTCCTAACTAAATATTTGTTTATCGTCCTGAAAACACATATGCATATCCTCTTTCCTATCTATTTGATAAAAGTAGAACGTACTTATCATGTGCACTTTTTTATATAGTCATGCAGGACTAAAGAATTAAATGTAAAGAAATTTAAAATCTAACTGATACTACCAATTTAAGATATTTAGGGGTATTTTATTTAAATTGATAATCATATAAAGATAAGGTAATAGTTAATTAATTTGATGAATAAATTATGTTCCATAAAGTTAAAAGCCAATTTCAATTGAAGTATTTGTTAACTATTTATCTAGGGTCAATCATAAAACATAAGGTAAGGTTCACCTGTATACTGTCCGTGTCATACTGTCTGTGTCATGATGTCCGTGTCATATTGTCCGTGTCACTAGGGTCAATTTTTTTCACTTGTTCTCAGAATTAAACTTTGTGCTTAAACTACCCACAGCATGAAGCGTAATCATACAGGTTAGCGACATAGTTAATTTTGTCCATTAAGTATATATAAGATGTATGTTTGATCAGTTGATATGAAATTCGATAAGATTTTTTAATCTCCAGATTTATTTGTCAGCAGAAGACAATATTGACAGATCATAAATTTTCCTTTTGCTCCTTTCAACCCATGCCAGGCTAGTTCCAACAAAAAGTTTAGCATTTTCAATAACATAGAATAACAATGGTATAGTAAGTTTTGGCCATTGCGTATGTCATATACATATTGTTTTGTCAAGGTTAACCTACATATTTTTCAACATTCATGATCCACATATACTGAACTGGTAATAGTTCATTCATTTAAAAAAAAATACAGAAAGAACATCATTTGATCCTATAAATCAAGCACACGGACAAATGACATATGCGATATATGCAAACAAAATAATGCCCTTCTATCTTTGATACCTATTATACGTTAAGATATACTAGTGACCGAATTTGAACAGCCGATTACAATTAGTACGAACTATATTTACCTTAACTAACTTATATCCACTATAACGTCATAACTGTGCCTCCAATAATCACGTGTCAACTATAGCCAAGTGACTTTAAGTAGCCGATAGAATCGTCAGATATTATTCAGTAAATATTCCAGATCCTTATGATTACAATCAAATGAATTAAGGGAAACAATTTATGTCTCTATGGTCTTGAGCCTGACGTCATCTCATCATTATCAAATTACTTTGTCCACAGTCAAACCAACCGTTAGTGTTTTTATGACACGGGGTGGTATATAATAATCACTTATCACAAGCGATAAATGGGGTCATTATATACGATGGACTTAGTAGATACTAATATTTATAAGTGTTATGGAGAAAATCTGTTTACTTATTTTCTCTAATCCTTATTGTGATAAACAATATAAACTTCTTTCTTTAAGTCCACTTATCGAAATTATATGCTGCTATGTCGGGTTTATAATAAATGTTAAGATATGAGCACTAAAGCCTAGTTAAACAAAATGTGATAATCTGAAAGTATACATATTAAGACTTTCGTATTTACGACAAAACTGTCCCTCAGTTCATTAACGTTCAAACTAATTAATTTTTGTACAAGAGTTTGATATACATTACTTAAATCATTATAAGTTTTTGTCACAAAATTTATGAAATAAAAATTAATAGAATGAATTTTGTAGTAAATAATCTTTCGGTTTTCTTATCTACAATAAGTTTAAAACTTTAAATTGGGTTTCACTCGCAATAATAAGAAGTGCGCCGTCATGTTGAATTTCTGGTTTCAACGGGTTCGAATAGTTCAATAAAATCGAAAATTAAACACTACTTATACCTATAACACCCTTTTAATGAGAAATTTTATCCTTTAAGTAACAGAATAACCTTCAAAGTGAAAGTTTTGACATGACGTTGTTGCACTGAAATATGTTTTAAGAGATTAGCTGGATTTTTCTTGTTATGTATTTGAAAAAGAAGAAAAAGCTGTGCATTTGAAGAGTTTCCATGTTTAATTCGAAGTTTACGTTCGCTTATATAAGATGGAGTAGGTGAAGCTCGATTTGAGACCATCAAATTTCTAATTCAAAAGGGAATATGTAACATTTCCAAACAATTTTTACTGTTCTTTTAAATACTATCGTTAACGAATTTTTATCTATGATTTCATATACATTTATATATATACCTCCAGTTGGAAACCCTTAGTGCTTTAATTTTATGAACAATAAACGAAAATGGTCATACCAGTAACATTTCATATCAAACCCTTACTATACGTGCATTCTAAAAAAAATGTAAATTTCTATGAAATTAAAATTATTCAACCCTGTCATCCCCGCTTTTGGTGGGTATTCCTCAGTCTTTAGTTTTCTATTTTGTGTTTTGTAGATAGTTGTATGAGTTTGAATATGTCTTTTGTATTTTCCGCCTTTCTTTTCCAAAATAATGTTTTGGTACTGGCATTGTGTTATTAAAATTTGCTGTTACAAAATATTAGAAATTATTATAAATTAAGGAATGTATCTCCCTCATGCAAAGCTCTGATTCCTTTCACGGATTTGGCTATACTTTTTGGACCTTTTGGATTATAGCTCTTCATCTTTTATATAAGCTTTGGATTTCAAATATTTTGGCCACGAGCATCACTGAAGAGACATGTAATGTCGAAATGCGCATCTGGTGCAAGAAAATTGGTACCGTTAATTTTATTGTAGACACTCTTACCTCGTTCCATACACTCAGTCCTGCTCTCTTTTGAGTTCATGCATTTTTCTTGATTTTTTTTGTTAATAATGATTTGTATGTTTATCAATTTTGACGATTTGAACATTGTTAAACTAATGTTATCTAAATGTATATCGTCTCACACATGCTCAACTAATTTTCAGAATCAGTAACAGTTTGATCAATAGGCAATTACCACTGGACTAGTATATATTTGTTTAGGGGCCAGCTGAAGGACGCCTCCGGGTGCGGGAATTTCTCGCTACATTGAAGACCTGTTGGTGACCCTCTGCTGTTGTTTTTTATTTGGTCGGGTTGTTGTCTCTTTGACACATTCCCCATTTCCATTCTCAATTTTAATTAAATACCCTGAAATAAATAAGCGAAAAAAACAAATATTTCAGAGAACAACTTCCACAGAAAGAAATGTTAATTATCAAAGACGTGAAATTCTACATCCGCAGTTAATGTTAATTCAAAAGATAAACATTTACATTCAAGTTAATTTGATTCTGATTTTGATGCTTAGATGATGCTAGAATGCAAAGAAACACTTTACAATCTTTGCCATTGTTCCTGTTTATATGAATGTTTTCTGTTCTGGTAAAAATAAAAAGTAAGACAAAAGCTTGCATTGAAGCAATTGTATACCTGTCATATACGGCGAGATTGTAGAAGTAAATACAACATGATGGTCTTTGTATATATTAAGTAATATCCTTTTTGTCATTTTTTGTATTCTTGTCTTTCATTTTTGCTGATCATTGTTTATAGATTGCACTTGTCTATCGACCATTATGTCTTTATTTGTTGACATAGTTGTTTGTTTTAAATAGTGATTATAATTACGGTTATAACACAATGGTATTTGTTGTACCCCAATTTTTTACACTTTAGCCTGTTATATGTGTTTGTTTTGAGCATACATTGTTGTCAATATAAAATAATCATATGCAAGCGAGAGGTTTATCAAGCTATAAAAACAGGTTTGAACAGCCATTTTCTACATAAGACTATTTTTGTACCAAGTGACAGTTATTTTCCATCGTTTAATGAGTTTGAGCTTTTGATTTTGCCATTTTACAAAGGATTTTAAGTTATAAATTTTCCTTAAAGTTCCGCATTTTTATGATTTTATCTTTTAGATAATGAGATAGGTATATCATTCGCAAATATAAATCAACATGCAGATATTTTAAACGTTCAGGTATTTCACATCCCATCTTTTATGGCAATATCATATACAAAACACAATCATGTCTTCATTTGCCTGAAAAAGCTAACCTAACCTTTAAAAAGGATTATCTAAAAGAGATACAGTCATGCTACTGATGTCAAGTCATTAAAGATAGCTTTTAAATGGAATAAATATTGATTCGCTTATAGGGTTTTTGCGTCGGAAATAAACATATTTATTCTAAAACAAGTCATTTGCATTATACGGGTTATGTTCTTCTCGAATATTTTATGGTGGTATCATATTAAACCACTTACGGGAGGGATTGTGCTTGATTTTCATACGATGAAGACGGAATATATCGATCAGTTTAATTAAGGTCTGGAAATGGCATTGCAGTTATTGCTAGTAGTAATTTGTTAATTTATGTTAAAGGTTCCTTATTTTCAAATTTATAAGTTTCTCCTGGTAATTTATATAACATCTGACTCGGATGTCTTTCAAAATGATTTATATTGTGCGTATAACTGTGTGCTTTTTTATTTCACATTGGCTATATGTAAAGGGGGAAGGTTGAGATCTGACAAACATGTTTTACCCCGACGCTTTCATTTTCCTGTCCCAAGTCTGGAACCTGTATGCATTTTTTTATATTGGTTCATTTATATGATTTTGAGTTTGGTGTGACGTTCATATCCGCTAAACAAGTATACAATTTTAGCGCTGTGCTGAAGACTCATGGTGGCCTGTTTGCTATTTTCTGTTCTTAAATCGGGTTGTTGTCTAATTGACACATTCCCCGTTTCCATTCTCAATTTTATAAACAAAACCAATAAAGTGAATAAGTTATTTTATTCTATTTAGTCCTAGCCTGGTATTGAAATGTAAACCAATCTAATATCATTAACGGTGCCAATCTGCTGCACATCTGGTGCTGGAGGCCCACATATTTGAAAATCAAAACCTTAAATTAATATTGAAATGCTGACAAAGCAATTACTGGAGTAATAATATAATTCTGTGGTATGAGATCTTTAAAATTGCCTTGAATTAGATAATTAAATAAAAACAGATATATGAAGCGTTCGACTTTTTTTACTTTAAATTGGTTAAAATTGTATGGTTTAGTTTGCATTAAGTGATAACATCAATATGCATTTAAACATTCATAACATAAGACTTGAATGTAATGACAAATTAGTTTCCCATACCCTAAGAAATTGAATAATCATAATAATGAATGAATGAATGATAACAAGCGAGAAAACGACAAACTATTATCGTAATTATGCGTTTAATTCAAATATCTTTTATTAATGGGACAACTTAAATCATGAGAAGATTAACACATGCAAAAGTGTCCCAAAGTTCTTTAATGTTAACCGGGCCATAGCTATAAAATATTGAAAACACGACATTTTGTTAAAATTTCATTTGATTGTATATGAATGACGACAGATTTAAATAAACAGTATGCAGTAAAAAAAAAACAAGTTATGTATAGACTTGCTAGCAAAGGGTAAGAGGAGTAAGCTATCCTTAAACTTTCTAATCGATCTTCTTCTACATTCGATAATACAAATCGGTGAATAGTTGAATAGGGTGTATGATATGTACATACTCTTTGGAATACGGGTTATTGAGTGATAGAACATTACCTATACATCTGAAAGAGAAATACAAAAAATAATCTTTGAAAGGTTTCTGTTTTCATTCTGCTTCTAATGAGAATAAATACCATGTTTGTCAGCAGTGCTTCACATCTAGCACCAATTGGAAAACCGACTGTCTGCTTTTGAAATTATCATTCTACCAAAATGTGTATCATTTTCAGTCAATTTGTTGTGGAACATAGTGTGGTTCTACACAATGTCTGTCGTCACTTTAAACGACAAATGTATATCACATTGATGTACATAAAACTTATGTTAAATGAGATGAAGTACACGATATTTCATTTGAACATCTTTTTCTTCGGGAAGAATGGTGATACGAACTCAGTCAAATGATTGGAACATCTTGATGGTGTAAGTTTGTATTGTTTTTCAAAGATTTTTGTGAAATTTAGGTATCTCATATGAAGTATGAAGATTTTCATCGTCAATTTTATGTTAATAATAAAAAAAAAAACTTAAAAGGCACATAAGCAGAATCAAATTACAAGAATACGAATTAAAAGAAGACTTTAACCAGTTATTTAGATGATAAACAACGTCAGTCCCTATAATGTATACTTCAAGACCATCGTGTATTATATTTGAAGTTGATACAGAATATTTATCAACTAGATATTGGTACCTTCCGATGAACTTTTTAGAAATCGGACAAGTCGTTCTATGACATACTTAGGAGAGAAAAACGAATTTTACGAAAGAAAACAAGAAACGAGAAACACCATAAAAAAGGTTAAGTCACAAAAATACTAAAACCCGAGGAAAATTCAAAAAAGGAAAAACGTTTTAAGAAAAACAAGTGAACATACACGGAACAAATAAATCTGATCTATGACACAATGTAAATACGAAATAAATAAAATAAGGGGTCTTATATTAAACAATACCAGAAAGACAACCATAGCCTAAGATAAAATGAAGCCAAATGAAACAAAGTAGAAAGATAAAACAAAATAAAATTGTAAGGTATACAGTCTATGTATGTACCGGTTGATTCGTTCATTATTCGGAGCAAGCCTTCGAGAGCTGCAAGGGTACAGTAAAATCTGTTGATCTCCAGGTTAAAGGTCGGGGCAACTTTGACCGACCGAGGTCCCAAACTTTTGACACAGTCATCGAGTACGGAAATTTTTTTTTCCTAAAAAATAAGTGTTGTTCATAGTACGAAAACACTTATCAAAGCTGGAATATATCAAAAATAAAGACACCACTAAATACATAATCATTAAATAACAACAATGCATTATACAGGTCATATTAACACAAACGTACGATTTGAGAATACTCGCAATTACTACAAGCTAGTTAAAAATTAAAACCAATTAATAATAAACAATCATGCACCAGGAATTAAAGCGTTATCTGTTAGAGCAAAACATATTTATCGTGTATGTAACACAAAGCATCCACAGCCTCTGGCTTTTTGAAAAGATCAGAAACTCGTGAGCACAATGTTCATCGTAGATTTTGAATGAGCTTTTAAATGCATGAAGAAACATTTTCTATCCATTTAGAAGAAGTGTCCATTTTTGGTTCATCTGGTTTTATCCTTTTACTGGCATAAATTTCAACAGCATACATCAGTAGCCTGAATATTAATTAGTTCGTGGACTGTAGAATAGGATACTTTGAGCCGTTGCCAAAAGTTGTTCATTGGTATTCTAAGATGCATTGACACTTAAGAAATATCTGATCTGTCACAAATATGAAAATATAACAGAGACGTGCCTTCTCTTTTCACATATGTCATTTTACTAGAAGCACGACTTCTCTGTTATAGATTTCATCCTACTAGATACGTGTCTACTCAGAATTAGGTCTCATAATAATAGCGCCTCATTCTCTACTGTGGTCGAACTACTGTATCACTAGCCTATCATTTCTGAGAATGTGAGTTCGAATCCCGCACGTTGCAATTTCGCTGTCTATAGGATTGTCAGCTTTCTTATCCAAGATCAAAGGCACTCTATGGACACTCCGTCTGTATTCATTAATGCAAACTGACCGCCACGAAATGCATCTACTACGTATGTGATGCGTAGGATCTTTTGTGGGTGTCAGTATATTAGAATAAGGGTAGCTCTGACATAGCTATAATAAGACATAGACCTGCTCACCCTTGTTCTTAATTTCAGTATCATTATTCTCTAAATAGATTTCATTCATGTCAAAAAATATGTGTGTATCATTTTAGATATCACTTTTCTTTTTGCATGTTAAGTTAGTCATATATTTTATTTTACTAGAAATTTGTCTAATCTTTCAAAGATCCATCGGAAATTATAGCTGGTTTATTATTATTGAAATTGAAACTTAAGGAATAATCACAATTGAGATTACTTTCATTTTTAAGATCAAACTGGAAAAAAAGTATTGGAACGGTCTTCAAAAATGAAAAAAAGGCCATTTGGTAAGCAACAAAAGCATAGAACAACAAAATAGAAAAGAAAAAAGAATGGAAATCAAAACGAAATACTGCATACAATTGTGAACGTACTTAATAGAGATTAATAATGTACTTTTACATAATCCATAATACAAATGTCACGCTTGAAGATTAAAAAGTACTTTATGTAGGACAGGAAAATACCAATTATTATGGTTAAGTGAATGTAACTCCTAAGTTGAAGAAAAGTCTAGACTAACATATTCATAGGTCATTATACAAGTATTCATTAAATCATTAAATACAAAGTCTAAATCGTGAAGATAGAATTATTCATATTTTAAAGAGGAAAATACATTTGTCATCCTAATCTTAGAACATACTGTCAGGATACTATAATTCAGCACTTGAATAATATTTATTTCCTTCCCTTGAAACTAGGTACATTATCTCATCACTCTTAGTACTTTGACATTATACGTGAGATATTAACAACCAATACCGAGGATCGTTAATGTTTGATTTGACTGTAATGCTAGAAGTATATGGGGAGGGTTGAAATATCACAAAACATGTTTAAACCCAACGCATTTTTGCGTCGGTACCAAGTCAGGAGCCTCTGACCTTTGTTAGTCTTGTGTGATTCTTAAATTTCATTCATTTATATATTTTGGAGTTTATTATGATGTTCAACATCACTGAACTAGCACACATTTTTGTTTATGGGCTAGCTGAAGCACGCATTAGGATGCGGGATTTCTCGCTGTATTGAAGACCCATTGTTGGACTTCGGTTGTTTTCTATTCTTTGGTAAGATTGTTGTCTTTTTTGACACATTCCCATTTTCCATTCTCAATTTTGAACCGATAATGTAGATGAGGAACACAAAAAAGTTTAACTTTCATTCGTTTATTAATATCATTAATTCATTTTTAAATTGATTAGAGTAAATGTAAATAGTTATCAAAGGTACCAGGATTATAATTTAGTACGCCAGACGCGCGTTTCTTCTACATAAGACTTATCGGTGACGCTCAGATCAAAATAGTTATAGAGCCAAACAAGTACAAAATTGAAGAGCATTGAGGACCCAAAATTCCCAAAAGTTGTGCCAAATATGGCTAAGTTAATCTATTCCTGGGACAAGAAAATCCTAAGTTTTTCATGTTAAAAAGAAAACAACCTTTATTTTTGAGATATTAAAGTTGTTTTGAAAGCTGATGAAACCTAACATCACTATGTATTTCTGACTTAAACAGGTAAACGGCGGCAGTCGATGGAAGTAAACAGTTTGAAACAACACAGTAATAATAGCGAACATTATACGTTGGTTATTCGTATGTAACAAGGTGATTGTGCATCTTAAAATTATAATTGGGAAAAGATGAATGTTTTACTCACTATAAGCCATTACCAATTTCATAAGAATCACCTTTAATCGATCAAATGGGAAAGCATCGCAGTCCCATGTCCGATGTTATTTTTTAAATAGGTAATATAGATACCATCATATGTCACATAATATAATTAAAAAAAAAAATCTAATTTTATTACAATTTTTTGAATGAAAAAATGCGCAGTTGAATAATTGGGTTAATTATCATTGTTGTATTTTTTCATTTTTTGATGAACTCATTTCGAAAAGTACTAATCGTTCTACCTTTCATAAGCCCTCATTTACAATAATACAATGTGGGTCAATATGTTTGTAGGTTGTAATTGGAACCCTAGTGCATGCAACCAAGATAAAAGGGCGTCAAAAGATCAAAGTGTTAGATTATGTACACTTAAATTAGCAATGATCCTAATATTTCATTACATACTTGTATGTGTTTCATTATATTCATATATTTCTATTTATGTCCTCTTTGTAATAAAAATAGAAAAAAGTGAAATGATACGACAAAGGTTCGTGCAAATATTTAAACAGGCGTTACGATATATGCATATAAGTATATTCTAAATACTTGCATCGGACATAAACTAAATCACTCCTACAATAACTGATAAAGTCTCTGGCAAAAAATGAAAATTATGTAGATTGTATCTGCAAATAATATACACAAGAGATTGATTTGCTGGCACCAAACCCTTCACATAACCTTGGATAATGGTATTTTGAAAACTTATCAGATCGATGGAGAGCAGAAAAACAAATCAGGATCAGTATAGTTAATTGTAGATCAATCAAAAATCATAATTTAAAAAAACATATATCGCACTTTAAAATTCCTGTATAAAGATCTCAAATAAAAAAAACACCTCCAAGTGTGATATTCATCCCATTTTTAATATATATACAGCTTTTTTAACGTAAGGTGGTACCAAACACTTTTACTAGAATTAATTTTGTTCGTTTGATTTCCCAAAATATTCACTTTGGCCCTTCTATAAAAATATAAAGATTTCAAAAAACTTGAACCACAGTTTGACCATCTCTAATTTTGATCTGTAATTGTCGATTGTTTCGACAAGGAGTTGTTACCTAGATCTACTTTTACAGTCACTCAACAAAGCATGGCTATTGATGATTAAACAAAAAAATATGGGTCACTATGTTTGTATATCTAATTCAAAACTCACAGAGCATGTAACCAGGTTAACAAGGCTTCAAAGGATCAAAGTGTTATTAATAATATTTCATTATTGACACTTTTACACAAATATTTATCTTAAGTAGTCATATATACATCTTTTAGTTTTGTGTTATAATTGCTTATTTAACACGTTCATGTTATATGCTTCTATTTATGTCTTTTTCATAATAAAAATAGAATGAAATATATCGATAAGTTAAAAAAATATTTGTACGCACGTAATACGTCATACTTAAAAGTATATTTTTAACACGAAATACATCATATATAGACTTGATTTAAAGGAACTATTCTAATCAATTATCAAAACATTTGGTAAAAAAGAAAACATTGTATTTCCATCAGCAAAATGTATATTCTGTATCAAAAATAACGTTTAAGCAAATATTGCTGTTGTCTTAAATACCAGTATTGTTTAGTTAAATATTCGTCATAATCATTAAAAGATGTCAATTTTGTTTTAGTTGTTTTACCTTTGTTAGAATTTGTAAACATATTAGAATCAAGCAGATGTCTTTTACACATGCAGTGTGTTTAAATAAAGGCAACAGTAGTATACCGCTGTTCGAAATTCATAAATCGTTTGAGAAAAACACAAATCCGGGTTACAAACTAAAACCGAGGGAAACGCATTTAATATTTGTAATTAATATGTTTTTCTTATGTGTGACATATCTATATTTAACAAATTTTAAATGGGAAACAAAAAAGATTGAAAAATCTATTATGGACGTGAGATTATTCTATGAATCAAAAATATAGAGACATAATATCTTTTTTGGTTGCTCATTTTCGAAGGTTATGTTTCTAACAGACAAAAAGGTCGTTACATCACACATAAATAATTTCTATTATCTTGTTCTCTACGGAATGTTTAATTATACCATGAAATTAGCATAACAATAAACGACATGGTGAACTATATTATCTCAATTTCTATGACATAGTGACCTATATTATCTCAATCTCTATGATTTATGAGAGTTAAAAGAGTATTTTTAACTCTTTTTAAAGAAACTTATACTGTACTTTATCAATTCTCGCAACTCAAACGGTTAGGTTTTATTTAATTCTGTTGTGTCGATTTTTCGAGAGAAATGTAATGAATGAACTCCCGAACATAAACAAGAACAATACATGTAATTGCCACCTACAGTTTGATATATTTCGTGTTGATTAGGAAATCATTTTGAAGCAATCTGTGTGTTGTTATCATCTTTGAATATCGTTTTTTTTATTTTATCGTGATACAATTACTAACCTCTGTTGTGTTGTAGATTAAAAAAATTATTCATTAACATGTTTACGGTCAATATGTGTTTATATCTTTACTGTTTTACTATTGAGAATAAAAGACATTCTTAGAGGAATATTTTTGAAAAAGGGTGTAAATGACACGAGAAAAACATAGCTATAATTGATGAGGGACAAACAATTACAAAACATAGAAGACAAACAAAAGTCCACAATACATTACACAGAACATTAGATAGACAGGAACCCAATCGAAGTTCTGGTGAGACCCAACACCACGGGAGAGTAAGACATTTTTCGCTTCCCAAAAACATCCGTACACTTACTCCTAAATAGATTCTACAATACAATAGGACATTTAGTTATGTTTCACCACACAATTGATTTCTGTAATATGTTATTTTCTCTTGAATTTTCACCTGTGATGGTCTCAGGCGACATTGTTTTACGAAAATTATTTCTTAAAATGTCCTGTACCAAGTCAGAAAAATTGCAGATATTACCTTATAGTTCGTTCCTGTGTGTGTTGCATTTTAGTTTTTCTGTTGTTTCGTTGTTCTCCTCTTATATTTGATGTGTTTCCTTCAGTTTTAGTTTGTAACCCGGATTTGTTTATGCTCATTCGATTTATGAATTTCGAACAGCAGATAATAATGTTGCTTTCATTTATACAATTGTCGTATTTTTACTTGTGGATGTATCATTCAAAACTGACTGTATACGATTATGATGGTTCTGTATAAAAACATTTTTGGTCATGGTTGTGCTCTTACTTTTTGAAGTTCTTTATCTTTAACACGAGTGGATTTGATGAAAAGTATTTCTGAAACATGTGTCGTGCACTGAAGCCAGTGTCAAATGCTAATAATATCCACGCTTCTTCGAAATATCGACAGGCCAGTAGTTTTATATGTTAGTACTTGAATCATTTTTTTATATTAATGTTTGCTTTTTTCAATATTCTAGATAAAGGAATACATCTCCCTCTTGCGTAGCCTTTATTCCCTTTTGGGGTTTGGTTAAATATGGTTCCTTTCGATTTCACCAGTCCGAATCTTTTTATTTATGTCTCAATAGGCTTCTAATATGGTAGAGACATTTGTAGCGCATCTGGTGTAGATAAAGAGGTATCTTGTCTATTGGACAGTATGACTGTACAATGAGTCAAGCAGGTCAGAACCTCAGTTGTGGCATGAATATACAAATATTGCTTTAAGAAAAATCGGAAATCATTTGAAAAGGCAACATGCAAAACTCTTACATTGTACAGATTAATAAAAATATCTGATTTTGTCTTCATCGTTTCGGTTTAATACTAATAAGTATCGATCTACTGGACCCTAGAATAAGATCAGAGATACTGACCCATGTATTCATTGTTTTATGGGTTTTTTATGTCTTTTTTGACAATTAATGTCTCTTTTTGGTGTAAAATTTTAGTTCGTTACGCAGAAGTGGTATGATTGGAACAAAAGATTACTACAATTAGGTAGGGACTTTAGATATAACTGATTTCTCATAAAGATAGAGCCTTAATCAATAGATCAATGCTTTTGGGGGCTAAATTAAACTTTTTTGTATTATTTCAGCAAGTCGGAAAAGTCAGTGTAAAGTAAGGATAAATATGATAACAATAAATTTGTACATATTTAGATTAGGATTTTTTTTTCGGTTTTTCAAAACGTATTTGAAAAATGATTTGGATTTTATTTCATCTGATCACGTTAAAAGTTTACAAGATATACTTCCTAATTCATATTTGGCAGATAATGTACAGTATAGGAGATATTGTACTAAAAAGAATATTAAGACTGATGAATACGGAAAACGTGTATTAGAGCTTTGCATATCATCTAGAAGCCGAATTCTAAATGGAAGAACTTTAGGGGATACATTAGGTAAACCCACTTCCCATCAATATAATGGTAGTGCTGTTGTTGATTATTGTATTGTTAGTAATAATATGCTAAAAAATGTATGTTTTTTTACTGTAAAGGATTTTACCGTCCACTCTGATCACTGTCCTATAAATGTATGTTTATCTTTAAATTTTTCTCAAGTACAACAAAAAGTTGGGAGACCAATACCTAAGGGTTTACATTGGAACAATGAGGTTCAAAAATGTTATACAGAGATGATGTTATCAAAAGACGTTGAATCTAATGTAAAATCATTCTTAAGTAAAGACAGAGTACCACAAAGAAATGGGGTGGATGAAGCCACCGAGGATTTAACAGATATTTTTAACAACATTCTCGATAAACTACGAAGTCATTTAAATCTTCCTAAGGGTAACAGATTTAAATCTAAAAAAACGTAAACGAAAGAAATCTAGTTTAGGGTTTGACAGCGAGTGTGAATCAATGTATCGTAATTTAATCCAATCTTCTCGTTCACTCTCTAAGGGTTCTGTAAACGAAGAAAAGTTGAAGAATTACTATGGGCTAAAAAAGCAGTTCAAAAAACTAGTACGAAAAAAAACACGACAGTATAAAGCAAAGATGCTTGATTCCTTGCTGGAATTAGAAGACAAAAACCCCAAAGCTTATTGGGATATTATTAATAAATTTAAATATTCTGACAAGGACATCAGTGATCAGAGTTCCAATATTCCCTCTGATGAATGGTATAATTATTTTAATAAACTATTAAATGTAGATTGTAGTAATGAACAGGATGATTTTCCTACAGGGTTTAATGTTTTTCTTGATTATGACATACATATGCAGGAAGTGTTGAAAGCTATAAAAAGTTTAAAGAATAACACAAGTGTAGGTTTTGACTGTATAAGTAATGAGATGCTTAAACATTCTAGTGTGAATATGTTGAATTGTATTTGTAAACTTTTCAATATCATTTTGAAATCAACTTTATTTCCTAGTAGTTGGACAGAAAGTATGATTAAACCTCTTTTTAAATCAGGAGACGTTAGAGATCCAAGTAACTACAGAGGTATAGCAATATCCAGCTGTTTAAGTAAGTTGTTTGTAAAGATCTTGTGTAACAGATTAGATTTTTTTGTATCTGAGAACAACATACTATGTCAAAATCAAATAGGCTTTAGAAAAGCTAATAGAACAATTGATCATGTTTATACATTAAAATCCATTGTGGATAAAATGTTTAGGGCAAAAAAATATCTATATTGCTGTTTTGTTGATTTTAGAAAAGCCTTTGACACAGTCCGGAGGAGTTTTCTGTTTTCTAAACTTTTTGAGCAAGGTATTAGTGGCAATATTTTCCATTTAATTAAAAATATGTACACATGTGTTAAATATTCAGTTAAACTAGATTGCGGATTGACTGATTCCATACTCTCAAATGTTGGTGTTAAACAAGGGTGTATACTGAGTCCCCTTCTTTTCAATTTATTTATGAATGACTTTCCAGGATACCTTGATAAAAAGTGTGATCCAGTAGATATAGGAAATACAAGCCTAAATTGTTTAATGTATGCAGATGACATAATTTTAATGTCTCAAACCAAAGAAGGGCTACAAAATTGTTTATCCTCATTGGAACTTTATTGTCAAAAATGGCAATTATCATTGAATATAGAAAAAACTCAAATAATAGTATTTAACAAATCAGGTAAATTATTGAAAGACTGTAATTTTTATTTTGAGCAAAATTTGATCAAATGTGTTCAAGAGTATAAATACCTAGGTATTGTAATGAGAGCATCTGGTTCTTTCAGTACTGCAGTTGAAGATCTTAGTAAGAAAGCACTTAAAGTAATTTTCATGATTAAACGTAAATTTCACTGTACACATAATAATACACCTTTGCTTTTAAAACTTTTTGACTCCTGTGTAAAACCAGTCCTTCTCTATGGAAGTGAATTGTGGGGTCCGTACATTCTTAACCTGGACAAAAGATTAACACAAGGTTCAAATGATGATTTAGAAAAAACTTTTTTAAATTTTGCTCCTGAAAAGGTTCACATTCGATATTGTAAATATGTACTTGGTGCCACTAAATATGCTTCTAATATTTCAAGTATGGCAGAACTTGGTCGTTATCCAATCTCTATATTTGTTATTTTGCAATCTCTTAAATACTGGCTATATTTGTATAAAGACCCTCTTTTGAATTTTTCAAAATTAGCATATAAGTCAATCGAAGAAGTTGATTGTACCTTTCCATGTACCTTCAATAAACACATTTTTAAGTTTCTAAAATTAATTAATTTTGACCATGTTTGGAATAATAAAGGAACTATGTCAGAAGGAAAACTCATATCTGCAGTGAAAAAGATTTTACAAGAAAGATATGGAAATTATTTTTTCTCATGTTTGTCAGGTGAAAAGCAAAACAAACTACGCACATATTACAAGTTAAAAGAGGAATATAAACCTGAGACTTATACAAAGTTAAATATCCCAAAACAATATGTTAGACAATTATGTAAATTAAGAATTTCTAACCACAATTTACACATTGAAAAAGGCAGATATAATAAAACGCCTTTGGATCAAAGAATATGTACACATTGTATTGATAACAAAATTGAAGATGAGTTTCATTTCATATGTGAATGCAACCTCTATCACGAGGAGAGGGAAAAGTTATATGATGACATTGTTAATATTATACCATGTTTCTGCAATTTAGATAATTTTGATAAATTTAAATATTTAATGAACTGTTCGGAGACTGATGTTCTCACCAGATTTCTTATATATATAGACAAATGTATTTTGATTAGACATTCATCAGTGGGAATAATTGCATAATATTGAAATGTGAGTTTTGTCTCTTGCTTGTTATAAGTGTCAAAATTGTTGTCTGTTATGTTTTATTTTTGTTTTGTATATGTTTTTTATATGTGTTTATGTGTTTCAGCGATGATCCTTTTGTACTGGATTTTATACTGAATAAAATTAGTTAGTTAGTTAGTTAGTTACATAAATTGCAGTTTTAAAATGATATGTGAATATCATATGATTTCGTATATTTGTGACTTAAACAAAATTATGGTAGGTCACTTATAAAGATAAAATGCAGTAAATGTCCTCCAAGGGGTGAAGGCAATAGATATGATAACCCGTAGAAAACATTATCAACAACTTCCGTGTGTAAGTAGTAACAACTTGACCTTTATACATTTATACAAGTTTGATTGTTGATTCAACCTTACAAAGATTATAAAACTTAACCTATATTTACTTTGCTTCGCAAACAAAATTTATTAATGTATAATTAAATCTTACTCAATTATGGTAACCTGAAATAGGGACATCTTAAGTATCAACCTTTTTATCACGTACACGAGGTCATTGTGAGGTCATTAAAATGTATATGGTAAAAGTTATAAGGACAGAAACCAGCAAAACAAAACGATAAATACGACAAGACAAACGAAACATTCTACAAAAACACTTCTCAGAAAATAATAAATGTAACAGTATTAAAAGGGAACAATTCCCAAATGAATTAACCACAATTCCATTTAATTATTTAATTTGATTTTACGTTTACCTTGATGATATTTTAGCTATTATCTAAATCTACTGCAGATAACTACCGAAAGAAAAACACTTGAAATAAATCGTATTCTACTAAATACACGTAATATATGTATTACTGATTAGATGTTTTGAAAATTGTTATATCATAAATTACTTACTTAAATATTTTAGAGATACAAATATATGTTTTTTTAAGTTTAGCCCCACCTGTATAATTCTTGACAAACGGGATATCACATTCTAATGTTTACGGTTATGCTGTTTTATATGACCATACATTTATATTAGGTTAGCAAAATACCGAATTCAAGCAAAATCCAAAAAGGTGAACCCGTAAATACATACAATGTCAAACTTCATCAATCAATGGAATAACGGAACAAAATCAAATGCCATATTCCTGCCTTGGTACATATATTTTCCGACAAAATGGTGGGTTTAACCTGGTGTTATGTCTAGCTAAACCTCCAATTAGAATAACATATTGACAAAATTGAGTTAACAACCTATACAGACATAATAGGCCAAAACTATGTAAACATACATCACACACCTACAACACAACTAACTAAAACATTCAAACAAACATACAGATACCTTATTTGGCATAAGCCTGGCTCAGTACGTTTTTGCTGAGACAACGATACGATATACAAAATGTAATTCTAATGCAACAACGTTTTAACGTTCATTTTGATTGGATAACGTCACTGTCTTACATGTCATCAATTGACAATTGATGCTATGGGACGTACCGGCAAGCTCAGACGACAAATGACATATTGTAAATACATGTTTTAACGTTGTTTTCTGTCAGTTTCATTAGAATGGAGATAACAATATTGTATTTTAAGCTCCGACGGCATCAATTTGGGATTTGATGGTCGCAAATACCCGTTTACTGTCTCCGCTAACGCGTCGCCAGTAAACTTAATTTGCGACCATCAAATCCCCCATTGATGCCGTCGGAGCTTAAAATACAATATAGTTATCTCCTAAGTAGCAACTGAATGTTGAATATAATGTGAGGTGAGAACTTCATTAGAATACCCGAGAGTTCATTTATACCTAGAACTTCATTGGAATACCAGAGAGTTCATTTATACGTAGAACTTCATTGGAATACCCGAGAGTTCATTTATACCTAGAACATTGGAATACCCGAGAGTTCATTTATACCTAGAACTTCATTGGAATACCCGAGAGTTCATTTATACCTAGAACATTGGAATACCCGAGAGTTCATTTATACCTAGAACTTCATTGGAATACCCGAGAGTTCATTTATACCTAGAACATTGGAATACCCGAGAGTTCATTTATACCTAGAACTTCATTGGAATACCCGAGAGTTCATTTATACCTAGAACATTGGAATACCCGAGAGTTCACTTATACCTAGAACTTCATTGGAATACCCGAGAGTTCATTTATACCTAGAACTTCATTGGAATACCCGAGAGTTCATTTATACCTAGAACTTCATTGGAATACCCGAGAGTTCATTTATACCTAGAACATTGGAATACCCGAGAGTTCACTTATACCTAGAACTTCATTGGAATACCCGAGAGTTCATTTATACCAAGAACTTCATTGGAATACCCGAGAGTTCATTTATACCTAGAACATTGGAATACCCGAGAGTTCATTTATACCTAGAACTTCATTGGAATACCCGAGAGTTCATTTATACCTAGAACATTGGAATACCCGAGAGTTCATTTATACCTAGAACTTCATTGGAATACCCGAGAGTTCATTTATACCTAGAACATTGGAATACCCGAGAGTTCACTTATACCTAGAACTTCATTGGAATACCCGAGAGTTCATTTATACCTAGAACTTCATTGGAATACCCGAGAGTTCATTTATACCTAGAACTTCATTGGAATACCCGAGAGTTCATTTATACCTAGAACATTGGAATACCCGAGAGTTCACTTATACCTAGAACTTCATTGGAATACCCGAGAGTTCATTTATACCTAGAACTTCATTGGAATACCCGAGAGTTCATTTATACCTAGAACTTCATTGGAATACCAGAGAGTTCATTTATACCTAGAACATTGGAATACCAGAGAGTTCATTTATACCTAGAACTTCATTGGAATACCCAAGAGTTCATTTATACCTAGAACTTCATTGGAATACCAGAGAGTTCATTTATACCTAGAACATTGGAATACCAGAGAGTTCATTTATACCTAGAACTTCATTGGAATACCCAAGAGTTCAATTATACCTAGAACTTCATTGGAATATCCGAGAGTTCATTTATGCCTAGAACATTGGATTACCCGAGAGTTCATTTATATCTAGAACTTCATTGGAATACCCAAGAGTTCATTTATACCAAGAACTTCATTGGAATACCCGAGAGTTCATTTATACCTAGAACATTGGAATACCCAAGAGTTCATTTATACCTAGAACTTCATTGGAATACCCGAGAGTTCATTTATACCTAGAACTTCATTGGAATACCCGAGAGTTCATTTATACCTAGAACTTCATTGGAATACCCGAGAGTTCATTTATACCTAGAACTTCATTGGAATACCAGAGAGTTCATTTATACCTAGAACATTGGAATACCCAAGAGTTCATTTATACCTAGAACTTCATTGGAATACCCGAGAGTTCATTTATACCTAGAACATTGGAATACCCGAGAGTTCATTTATACCTAGAATATTGGAATACCCAAGAGTTCATTTATACCTAGAACTTTGGAATACCCGAGAGTTCATTTATACCAAGAACTTCATTGGAATACCCGAGAGTTCATTTATACCTAGAACATTGGAATACCCGAGAGTTCATTTATACCTAGAACTTTGACTTTGAACAAGAGACTGGAAGTAATAAAATTTAGATACAAAGTCATTATTATTTCAAGCTTCATCGACTGAAACAACAACATATGTGACGAAAAGAGTTAAACTTTTTAGTCTTTGTCGTTGAATGAAATGCATTTATATTTAGTTGTTAACTAGCTTATATGTGATTTTTTTCCTTTCAAAAGAATCCTTAGTAACATGTTAAGCTGAAGTTATTTTAAGAAATTGGATTTATGAATTTGCAGTCTTTCTCATGTTTACATGTTAAATACGCCTCAGCTATTTAGATTAAAAGTTATCTATATGTATTTTTTTCAAATAAGTACCCAGATATGTTGGTTTTTTATTTGAAAAAATTCCCTGTTATTCAAGTTTATATTTAGTAAATAGTTATCAAAAGTACCAGGATTATAATTTTATACGCCAGACGCGCGTTTCGTCTACATAAGACTCATCAGTGACGCTCAGATCAAAATAGTTAAAAAAGCCAAACAAATACAAAGTTGAAGAGCATTGAGGACCCAAAATTCCCAAAAGTTGTGCCAAATACGGCTAAGGTAATCTACTCCTGGGGTAAAAAAATCCTTAGTTTTTTGAAAAATTCAAAAGTTTTGTAAACAGAAAATCTATAAAAATGACCATATAATTGATATTCATTACTGGACTGGTGATACCCTCGGGGACGAAACGTCCACCAGCAGTGGCATCGACCCAGGAAATAGTTATCAAAAGTACCAGGATTATAATTTTATACGCTAAAAATCAGAATTAGTAATAGTAAATTACTAATAGAAGTTGGTAGATATACTAGAACACCTTTAGAACAGAGAATTTGTCCAATTTGTAAGGATGGAATTGAAGATGAGTTTCATTTCCTCATTCAATGTAAAGCATTAGAACTTAATAGAAATGTACTTTTTTGTAATTTAAGCTATATAGTTCCATCTTTTGTTAATATGTGTGAACAAGATAAGTTTAGTTTCATTTTGAAAAGTAATGATACGGACATTAGTACTGTAAGTGTAGCTGGAATAAGTGATATGTATGATTTGAACATTCATTTAAAGCAAACATAATGTTGTTAAGAGCTTTTATAGTATTAAAGCTGATTGTAATAGCTTGAATTAATAATATTGTATGAATAACACCTCCACGCAATGTAAATATTAAATATGTATCTCTTATATGTATTCCTCACTGTTGACACATTTGGCATGACATAGATTAACAATATATATAAATAACACAAAGCTGAGAGGGTAATAGAGCAGATTGTTACCCCGAGAAACATTCGCCGCGGTTGACAATTCTTTTTCGAGGGGTACCAATCTGCTCTATCACGCTCTCAGCTATGTGTTATTTAATTTATTATACTGAATGTCCTATCATTATTAGAAAAGACAACCAAAGTTAAGCAAGATGTTTTCTTTTTTTTTAATTTTAAGTCAAACAATAAAATCTGAGCCAAAATGTAGAACTTAAGCATTGTATTTAATTACTTGATGTAAATTCAAATTTTGTCCTTTAATTTATTGATTTTTGATTGGTCTAGGCGAGAGGGTAACATTCCAAAAAAATGTCACCCGCTCAGCCATGTGATAGAGTAAATTAACACCCTCGTATTACCCAATAAAACTATGGCATTTTAACGTGAAGTGTAGCAAATGAAATTAATGCATTTAATAAAATGAACGTCAATATAATTAATATGCATGTCAACACCAAAGTGCTGACTACTAGGCTGGTGATACCTTCGGGGACGAAACGTCCACCAGCAATGGTATCGACCCAGTGGTGTAAATAGTTATCAAAGGTACCAGGATTATAATTTAATACGCCAGACGTGCGTTTCGTCTACATAAGACTCATCAGTGACGCTCAGATCGAAATAGTTATAAAGCCAAACAAGTACCGAGTTAATAACCATTGAGGACCCGAAATTTCAAAAAGTTGTTCCAAATACGGCTAAGGTAATCTATTCCTGGGATAAGAGAATCCTGAGTTTATCAAATGTTCAATCATTAGACATTTCATTTAATAAATTATATCAAATTTGTACAACGAATGATAACTCAAAAATGTCTACTGTAACTGGCTTTAATTGTGTAGATATGTTGATCTCACAGCTTAATTCTGTGTATCTAATTAGGACGGGCTATAAATATTTTAAGATTTTAGTCGTGTTTCTATAATTTACCTAAACCATGTTGTTTTTTATTTTAAATCGAAATAAAGTATTCTATAACTAGTTTCTTCAAAATGGTTTCTTACGCAAAGGACATGTGTGGTGTACGTCAAGAATACAACAATGGCTGACTAACAAAGCTTTAATGACTCAAGGGGAGTAACTCTGATACATAACTATAGAACACAATACATGACATCTCCCTTTTTAAAGTTTTTAAAGTTCGTTCTCAAAAAATGTCTATTTCTTATTTACTAAATTAAACTATTTGAATATCAATAATCAGTAAAATTAATGTCTTTCTTTGACTAGAAAAATTAAGAAAAATGTAACTAACTACTATCAACTACTAAATTGAACAAATTAACAGTTTCTTTTTGTATTTCACACAAAGTGTTCTGTGAGGTACGCAGGTTTCCTTGAGATACGTCCAGATCTGGTTACAGTTGTTCAATTGAATTGTCTACCATTGGAAACTCAAGATCATTTTGTGAATTGTGCTTGTTAAACACTTTTTCGCTGGTTTTTAATATGTGTTTTCGGTTTCGTCGATAAAGTTTATCATTTTCGGCGCGTAACACATAGGAACGTTCACTATGTTCTGTGTCAACTATTGCTGGTTCCCAATTACTTTTATCTTCTTTCTTAAAGCGGACAATTTCTCCTGGCGCAATACTCGGTAACGGTTTCGAAGTTTTGTTGTAATAGTGTTTTTGACGTTTTTGACGTTCCATTAGTTCTTTTTGTTTTGATCAAAAAGCTTTCGGCTCGAGAAGTTCCGTTGACATGGGAAGTTTTGTCTTCAACTGTCAGTTAAACAACAATTGTGCAGGTGAAGGTCCCACTCCTTCGATAGGAGATGCACGATACTCCATTAAGGAAATGTAAATGTCACTTTGTCCTTTTTCGGCTTTCTTGAACATATCCTTAATTGTTTGTACATAACGTTCAGCTTCTCCGTTGGATTGAGCATAACGCGGACTAGAAGTTGTGTGAATAATGTCCCATTCATGTGAAAAGTCCTTGAAATTAGCACACGCAAATTGCGGTCCGTTGTCACTACAACTTCTGACGAAACATCATGCCTGGCAAACATGGACTTAAATGCTGAAATTGTCGATACACTAGACAATGACGGAAGCAATGCAATTTCTGGATATTTAGAGTAATAGTCTACACAAAGTAAATATTGTTTTCCTTTGAACTCCAGTAAATCTGCTCCTAACTTTGTCCACGGACGCGATGGAATATCATGAGATTTGAGCGGTTCTCTACAGTTTGCCTTTCTAAACTTATTACATATGCAGTTTTTAATGAAGTTTTCAATATCACTGTTTATTTTGTAGAAGTACAACTCCAAGATCTTTAGAGCTTGCATCAACTGATATCGTAACAGGTTCATTCACATAATAGAATCGTAAAACGGGAGCTGACGATACTAACTGCTTAAGTTCTTCGAAACTTTAGTGTTGCTCAAGATCCCAATGCCACTGTATGTCACCTTTTAGCAGTTTGCGGAGCGGATCGGAAACATCTGATAGATTAGGTATGAACTTGGCCAAAAAAATTGTACTATACCAAGGAACCTTTTAACTCCTGCCACATCGGTCGGTGCTGGCATTTCTTGTATGGCACGCACTTTTCCGGATTAACTTTTAAGCCGTCTTTGCTTATAACATGTTCAACGTAATGGACTTCCGGTACGTGCAACTCAAATTTCGCTTTATTTAGCTTAAAGTTCATTTGCTGGCATCTGTTGAGCATCTTACGAACGCGGTCGTCGTGTTGTTCATCATTCTCTCCCCAAACAAGAATATCATCAATAATACATTCGACCCCCGGAAGGTCTACAAACATCTCTCGGACAGCTTTGGAGAAGACTTCCGGTGCGGAACTTATACCAAACGGTAATCTACGGTATCGATAACGTCCAAATGGAGTATTAAAAGTTAATAGTTTTGAACTATCCTCGTCAAGACGAATCTGCCAGAATCCATGTATTGCATCAAATCGTGAAAAGACGCTTGCTTTAGGCAATCTTTCAACAATCTCATCAATTGTTTCTAAGTGATATTGTTCACGCTTGATCGCACGATTCAAATCTTTCGGATCTATACACACGCGTAGTTTTCCAGGTTTCCTAACTACTACCATACTATGAACCCAATCGGTCGGCTCATCCTGTTTTGCGATGACACCAAGGCTCTCCATACGGTCTAATTCTGTTCGGACTTGATCACGAAGTGCTGCTGGAATTTTACGCGGCAGGTGAACTACGGACGGAATAAGAGGATCTTCTTCAATATGATGTGTTTTAGGCAATGTACCTAGTCCTTCAAATGTTTCACCATAATCACTTACTACTTCTTTTTTTTTGTCAGTGATTTATCTACGGCGCGCACTCGTACAATCGCTTCTATTTCTCTACATGTGTCGGCACTCAATATTGGCTGTAAATCGGTCGGTACTATGAAAAATTTCAGATTGTATTTTCTGTCTTTGAATGAACACTTTAACATTCTTGTACCAATCGGCGATAGTTTAATTGTGACCATCGTATGTTACAAGTTTAATATTGGTCTTCTCTGTCCTATTATCCTGCAACGACATTTTATGAAATAGTTTTTTGATATGTGTTCGCCTGAGCTCCTGCAGTGGCGGATCCAGAGGGGGGGGGGGGTTCCGGGGGTTGGAACCCCCCCCCTTTTTTTTTGGCCGATCAATGCATTTGAATGGGGACATATAGTTGGACCCCCCCCCCCTTTATCCTTGGTTGGGAACCCCCCTTTTTAAAATGGCTGGATCCGCCCCTGTCCTGTATCAAGTTTAAAAACCACAGACTGTTTGTTTATAGAGATAGATTCCTTCCATTCTTCACACTGTTGAATACTGTCTACGCTTACAGTTCCAATAAATAGTTCTTCTTCGCTGTCGTAATAATCATACTGAATTGCATCTACTTTTTTCTTCGGTTTTGACATGCAATATTTAGCAAAGTGGTTCTTCTTATTACATGAATGACATTCCTTACAAAATACTGGGCAATTCCGTTTACCATGTGTTCTGCCACAATTTTTACATAGAGCCTGTCTTTCTACATGCACAGATCTTTGATTTTTATGACTGTCATTTTGTCTACATCTAGATTTACTTACCTGTTTTACGGCGTTCACAGAATGTTCCTCGGTAGATTTTAATGATTTTAGCTGCTTATTTCCTGTGCACGACATGTGTCTATTGCTTTTACTAATGTTAAATCCGCTTCCCGTAGAAGCCGGGCTCTGCAACCTTAGTTTTGTATGCCACAAACGATACGATCTCTAATCAAGCCATCAGATAAATGTTCAAACTCGAATGGTTTAGCTTTATTTTTTAGATCCGTGACGCTATCTATGTTTTCATGTGGTCCTTGATTTCGGGTAAAGAAAACGTGACGAATGTACGTGAGATTCTTTCTCGGCTCACAGTAACCCTTAAATCTATCTTTAAGTACATCAATTTTCTCTTTATCATCCGCAACAATGTCAAAAGTATTATAAACACCTTGTGCTTCAGAACCTACGACATGCAGAAAAGTAGCCACTTGTACCTTCCCTGACTTTTCTTTAATTCCCGTTGCGGTAAGATAAAGTTCGAATGACTGAATCCATTCTTTGTAGTTTTCGGCTAAATTCCCTTCCAAATTTAGTGTTCCTGGAGGCTTTAGTTGCTCCATTTTACAAGTTTTACATCTGACACCATGTGGTGTACGTCAAGAATACAACAATGGCTGACTAACAATTTCATTCAGCACACCTCCATATATTATACCATCGAAGGTTACAGTTGAACGTTGCAACATGTTCATCTGCTTGATCAAAAACTAATTTGTCATATATGTCGATGGAAATTTGATATAAAAAAAGCTTATTCTCAGTAGTGAAGACAATAATTTCATTTATATCATGTCTAAGAATTTTTTCGACCGCTGATTTGTTTGACTTGCGATATATATATATAAAGAAATTAATAATCAGTTTATTCCCTGTAAATTTCATTATATTTTAAAATCATTACAATCACGCTAATCTACGCAAGAATTTACACGGTAATACATGTTTACCAAAACATCAAATGTTGGAGAAACGTGAAAAACTTATCTAGACTAGCTTTGCTCAGACTGTACCCTATTGGTAAACACAAAAATTCGGCATTTTTAAAATATATTGATTAATGTGTTCGCAAGCTTTATAGACCTGATGCGATTAAAAGCATGTACCATTTTCTATTGTTGAAGATTGGTGAATGCCCTCTAGTAATAGGTATATTTATTCTCATTGGCGTATACCCTACATCTCATGTTATTATATAACATTTTGATATCAACTATGCATTATATTTTGAAACCACCAAAAGAGAGACGGACGCTACCAAAAGGATATTACCCTTAAATGTCGACGACAAACGGAAAACACCATGGCAAAAAAAACTGAAAACAAAAATGCGTTGTTAAATATTAAAGTAACCAACAAAAATCGAACTCCAAGGAATTTTCAACTCGGAAAATCCCTTATCAAATAGCATGATCCAAAGCTCAAACACATCAAACGAATGATATTCTTTACTTGGTACAGACATATTTGTATGTAGAAAATGGTATATTAAACCTATTTTGTAACTAGCTATACTTCGCACTTGTATGACAGGTCGCATAAAATACAATATAGTGAAATAATGTGTGAACAAAACAAAAAGACATTATAGGTAACAATGGTAAATATAGGGGAACAGCAGTCAACATTGTATAATCTTAATCATTAAAACATTGTTGTGACGTCATTCTATTGTTTACCCCGTTCTTTATTTCAGTGATGGGACTATCATTTATCCAATACTTTCTGGACCTTTTGGATTATAGCTCTTCATCTTTTATATAAGCTTTGGATTTCAAATATTTTGGCCACGAGCATCACTGAAGAGACATGTATTGTCGAAATGCGCATCTGGTGCAAGAAAATTGGTACCGTTAATTTTTTTATTACCTGTAAGAAACCATTATGTTACCTTTAGCTGTCCAGTATTTTTTAGAATATCCCTCCTCTTTCTTGAAAATATTGGACAGCTAAAGGTAGCATAACTGATTCTTACAGGTAAATGGTAGTTCAATCACTGAAATAAAATAAAAATATTAATTACCCCAATTGTTTTCATCATGTAAACAAAAATACAACCAAAGAACAAAATGACAATTAAAAAAAAAACATTTTATTAAAGTCGCCTTCCAATTCAATAATTTTGTCACTCAACAAAACGTTTTCTTGAGGGAAAAAATCACTTTTAAATGCATTTTTTAACACTACCAATACTTATATCACAGCCATTTGTCTCATATTTTTGGGTTGTTTCTTTTAGCACTGATTGAATAAGTTGATTATACTCGTTGTAAGTCTTGTTTTTGTTTCTTTTATGAATTTCGTCTATCAAATGATTATCCTCGTCCGTCTTTAAGTTATCAAAATTGACCTATAGTGTTGCTCTAACTCTTCCTAACACCATTTTTAACTACAATTAAAATGAAAAAGCAAAAAAGTAATGCTTCTAAAATTTGGTAGATCATGCCGCAATATAAGGGCCATGAACAACCTAAACCTTATCCTGTGTACAAAGTGCGAATCTAGAACTAGTAGACTATAATAGTTTTTAATTTTTCAGATTTCGGCGTTGATTTACAAGTTTTTTTAAGTCGGATATTATTGCTTAAAAATTAATATAATGCAACAGTTCGTTTATGAACGACGATGAATATGGGAAGCATAATAAATGAAGACATTACCGCATGTAATCTGTCAAATAAACCTATTGTGTGTCCGATTCCCACTTTGTTCGCAGTGATCGTTTTATAAAAGATTTTTTCAAAAGAAAATCGAGACAAAATTACTCTTGAAAATTCCAACAAAAGAATATAACTGATTGCATGATGTTATCTCTTCATTTGTTTCTCATAAATTTAACATTTTGAAATAAAATCAACTACGGTGCACCAGATAAGTTTCAAGAACCTGTCTTCGTACCATGCTATTATTTTTTCCTCATTCACCTAGTAAATAAATAAAACCCGAGAAGAAAAATAGAACTAATAGGAGAGGACTACATTTTGAAATATAATATCAATATACATAAAACTTGCCATTATTAGCTGCTTTGACTATATCTTCTTTGTAATCCACACTGAAATAATGTATCTGAATGTATCCTGAAAACACATTTGATTTTAACCCAAAGTGTTGAAACAACACAATCACTCATAACGACATCTCTTTCTTCGTTTTTACATTAAGAATATACTTTCATCACTATGAGTAGTCCTTGCGCACGCAAAAATCATGATCATGTGTCTTATTCTTCATTTAGCAATACATGTTGTTTACATTGGCTTTACTTTCTTTTTGTCTATTTTTTAAAGTTGAGCTTCTGTTTAAAGGGGGCAACATGTAGGATATTTTTTAATGTATAGATAGTTTATTCACAAAACAATTTTTATACCTGATGAAAATAAATCTTTGCTTGCTTTTTCTTTTGTTTTACCTTTTTCGACGTGTTGAACAATGTTTTAAGTAAGATTTAAGCCTCTAACAGTCGATTCTGTAAAATATTTTACAGAATGGACTGTTATCGGCTTATATCCCTTACCTATAAAAATCACAAATGTGTCAACAAAGAAAATCGAAATGCATTTAGACACAGACCATATAGGCTAAAATGAAAGACAAGAATACCAAAAATTACCTAAACACAACAACACATTGTCGGGATGCATAAAGCAAATGTAATGTTAAAAGATAATAATAAAAACCGATAGAATCTATCCTTTAAGACAATCATATATTATTTGGGAAGTTGGTAAGGCATATTTAGCAACAAGGTCTTGGTATCGTCAATTTCTGCTCAAATACTTTTGACGTTTTATTAAGTCTTATTAGCAGCTGCAACTCATGAATACCGAATGAGTTGGGACATTTATATCCCATATTACATTTAGTGAGCAGGTTTCAAACGAGCAGATTAGTGATCGATTCTTATCTACTCTTAAGAAATCACAAAATTTTTAAACAATCGGTCATGAAAATTTCTGACCCTGCGACTGGCTCGAGTGGACATTTTGAAGTTAAAACACTCTTTTCATAAAAAACAAAATAAAACACGGTTAGCAGTATAGATAAAGCAAAGGAACATGACATAAAATTCAAGTCAATGCCACACTTACCCCTTTAAGTCTTTGGGTAATCTCATATGCTTCAAAGGGATAAGAAAAGCATGTGTCACACGTGGCACTCGCTCTGCTGTACATATTGGGGCAAAATCTGGGATAAGTCTAATTCTGCGAGGAAATGCAAGATCTGGAATACTAAGTTCGATAGGATAGATGCATTCAACATGCATGACATTGTCTCCAAACTTTGATAGTAAACATAACCTGTATAGCGGAGGCTGATGTTAACAGTTAATGTTAGTGTCATTCCGTCTTCTTCAGAAACTCATGTATGAAGCTTACCTCATATGAATAAAGGATCAAGTCAGCGAGAAGAGGAGCACAGTTAGTTCCCATGGAAATGCCGATTGATTGTTGAAATATACGTCTTTCGAACGTATCAAATTTCGTCAACCAGATTGGCTGTTTACAAAGTATGATGTGAACATCCTTAAAATAAGATATTTGTATTTACGTGGATCAATAAATATGCTGAAACAAAGTAAGACTATTTGTTTTCCACTTTTATTTATTTCAGTCTGGACTGTGTAATAGTTTTTTAAATGGTAATACAGTCAATTGTTACACCATTGCAAAAGGAAAGAAGAATTTACTATAAAAGAGGGACGAAAGATACCAGAGAGACAGTCAAACACTTAATCAACAATAAACTTACAACGCCATGGCAAAAAATGAAAAAGACAAACAGACAAACAATAGTACAAAAACAGCAGTTTTACATTAAAAAAAAACTAAAGAATAAACAACACGAACCCCACTAAAAACTAGGGGTGATCTCAGTTGCTCCGGAAGGGTAAGCAGATCCTGCTCCACATGTGGCACCCGTCGTGTTGCTTATGTGATAACAAATCCGGTAAATAATCCTAATTCGGTAGGTCACATTCATGAAAGGGAAGGGGTTTGTAGTTACGACGTAAAAAACATATCCGATATCATTTGTGAAACGGTTATTCCATAACGGTCAACCAACTCGTGATGGCGTCCATAAATTTACGAAGTGATGATTTCAACTTCACCATTTGGAACTCATTGTTTAATAGCTTCCTTGTGAGCAGTAACCCTATATCAAGGAAATCATGATAGGAAATGCAAGCACGTGAATATCGTATCAATTGGGAGATATATACACCGTATACAGGTGCTGCTGGAATGTTGCTACTTAGAAATGGAAAGTTCACAATTGGCAGAAATCATCTCTTTTGTCGTAAAGTTTTGTTTTCAACCGACCGTCATTGTCAATTTCTAGATGTAAGTCAAAATATGAGGCCGACTTAACTGCGTTCAACATAGTCACCAAATTTTTAATTATTTAGTGACAGAACATCATCTATATTACGGAAAGTAGAGTTAAAGGATATTGCTAACTTCTTATCTCTCTTCCTAAGAAGTTCCTGTATGAACTCAGCCTCATAATAATAAAGAAGCAAGTCGGCAAGAAGAGGGGCACAATTATATAATAGATCTTTCCAATTTTTAAGTATCTACTTAAGATTCATATGAACCTGAGGGTATGTTGTTTCTCAATAACCTTAATGCTCAGCCATGCTTGCTTATGAAGTTGATGTTAACAATTTAGAAAAAAAACATTTTTAGGACCGTTATTTGTAAGGACTCATGTGTTATATTTAAGTTTTTAATAAAGAGTATAAGCATCCTGTTCTTCATTTTTGGTTGAAATTCCAAAAGAAATAAAGAAAAGTGTTATGATTATTCAGAATTTTTCTCTTTTGTCAGTATTGTATGGGCCTATGTTTTCAGAATTCTGTAATCAAGCAGTTGTATAATATTATCTATACACACAAACGATTTTGTTTTTAATATGAATCATTATCTTACCTCCTATACATTTCCAGGAATATGATTGGTTAAAAGCGTCCGCGTGCAAACCATGTATATTTGATATTAGGTCAGTAGGGAGGCGGGGTTTATCTCATACACGGTTAGTAGTGGAGTTACGTCCCTTTATATTCCATATTAGGTAAGAAGGGGGCGGGGCTTATTTCATACACGGTTAGTAATGGTGTTATGTCCCTTTATAAAAACAAAACGGTATTGAGAAAAAAAGTTAAAAGTTCCAACAGACGAAGAAATTGATGCTAAGATTGAAATAAATTCATAAAACACATTTAAACCTTACAAGTCGTTATTGTTGGCATCTGTTTTTGTACGATCAATGGAAATATTTTCTTAATGCTAACAGTATTGAAGACTTGCTCATTTTGAGAATCACTAGTATTAATTTCACACGTTAAGATAGTCGGTAAGATAAATTCGTTACATAGTGTGCTAGTGACGTAATACGGTATATATGGGGTCAGTAAATTCCAATTCCATATGGGATTTACTGACCCCATATATACCGTATTAGGTCACTAGCACACTATGTAACTAATAATATCCTGTTTTATATTACAGGATACTTAAAATAACTCAGGGAAATAAAAGGCTGGTATTTGTTGACAAAAGGCTGTGATTTCTTGTCAAACAAGGTTCGTATTTATGTTCTTCTATTTTGTATTGATAGCTTAACATCTTTACACCAAACAATATGCAGTGAAAAATGAAACGAATATAGTATAAGAAATTAGTATCGGACAAAATTTACATGTAATACACATCGGAAATAGAAAGTACACCATGCAATTTTTCATTGTACCTTCAGCCTTCCATGATGGATTTACTCCTTATCGATTTTAAAGATTTCCATGCACATACGTAAACTACAGGTACCTTAATCAAATGTAATAATAGTAAATGCATGTGGGTATTCACTAACCGTAGAAAAAAACTTTCGTATTTCCAGTTCATAAACAGTAAATGTACAAAAGAGGGGCGGAAGATAACAGAGGGACAGTCAAACTCATAGATAAAAAGTAAACTGACAACGCCATGGATAAAAAAAATAAAAAGTCAAACAGACAAATTATATTGCACAAACATGACGTATTCATATGGGAGGAATCCAATTATGACGTTGCGGAGCATTGAAAAGTTAGAAAAACTTATCAAACACAAAATTGTAATCCTGGTATGTATGATGAGTTTATTTACGTATATCAAATGATTTTAAAGTTTGATGAACTTGAGTAAGTTTGCAATAATATCAATCATAATTCGTGTCAACACAGGAGTGATGACTGCTTTGCTGGTGATGCCCTGGTGAAAACCTTCTAAGAACGTCACCTCACCGACAGCTGTAATATCACAGTGGTTGTAAAAAAACTCATCAAAGTAAAATGCTTACAATGTCTTAGAACAATACGCGTTTCTACTACTTAAGATTCACCAAACGAAAACATTCGGACGGTATTATCAATCTGTAAATTAAAGAGAGTTGAAACTAAAATGACTTTTTTGGAATTGTCGGTCATCAATGCTTTCATCTTTGTTTTGGCTTTCTTTGCTATTTAGAACTGAACGTCACTGATTAGTCTTAAGTAGACGAAACACACGTCTGGCGTATTAAATTATAAGTCTGGTATCTTTAATAACTATTGCACTATTAGCTTGAATGTTATTCATGAGATCACTTATCTAATTGTAACATCACACAAAAACAATCATAATATTATGCAGTTTTACTTATTTGAATTAAGTTTATTACAAAAATGTGTACAGACATAACTTCTTAAGACTAACGACATAATATAAAGATACCCTTAATTTTCAGGAGGGGATAATATAATGGTTACAAGAAGTATGTTACCTCCTGGAAAACAGCGACACGTATTTTTCTTGTATCGCACTGAAGGCCAATCAAGGAACTTTATAATGGAACTTTGGCAAACACTTAAACAAATTGGCTACGATTGTGGTTGCCATGAACAGGATTTTGTCATTGGTAAATCATATCTGTCTAATCTTGAAAACTGCATAAAGACGTCGGTTGTGATAGTTCCATGGATCTCCGAAGAATTTCTCAAAAGTCCATACTGCATGAAAGATCTAGATATTGCCTGCCATTATTTCGATCAAGGAATCATGGTTATGCCCTTGTTATATGAGTTACAGCTACATGATATTCCTGAAATACTACAAAAGCTTGTTTGCTTGAATCTTTCTGCAAATATGCTTACGTGGAAAAGTCGGTTTATACATTCATTAAGTCGCCATATCGAGCCAGTACGTGAATGTATTTCCGTTGAAGAAGAAGTGCATAGATTAATCGATCAGTTTGCTAGTATGTCTACACAAGCAAAAATACTCTTTAGCTTAAGATTTTCTGGAGAAAGCAAATTTGATGTTATCCACATGATAGGTACATTGCCAGACAAAGAAGTGTTGAAACTTTTTCAAGTGGAGTTTGTCGAAAACAACTGTTTTCATATAACACAAAATTATTATGGGACCGGTGTGTTAAAGAGTGAATGTGAAAGATGTATTTTGTTATCAATTAACAGTAAAGTGATTGCTTTGTGTGAGCACAGTGTATTTGTGGTGTTGAGTCGCGTTTTTGCAACACAACTGAGCATCATAGTTGGTAATTCCAACGGTCATAAGAAAGTCTGTGCTGTCCTAGAATACATATTTAACGATCTACAGGAAAATGGAGAAAACGAACACTGTATATTTCACCTGTGTTACGAAAACAATTATTTTACCCAAAAAATCGGTTCTGCTACGATGAAAACAACAAATCTAAGGGTATACGACGAATCAGATAAACTGATTAGAAGCTCATGCCTTGGGTTGACAGATGTGGACAAATAATTTCAAAGAATACATAGGACACAAGAAACTGGTGTACCTTATTCGTTAACTATTATGTGTACTGCCATTATTGCAAATAATTCTTTTGTTAATTAAACTCAATCTTTACAATACCAAAATCAGGCATTCAGTTCTGTGGGTTTTTTTTTTACTTTAGCACTTTGTTAGTTAACCATGTAAAACTGAAATATCTAAGTCTTGGAGGGGACAGCTATTGCCGGTTATATTTAATTTCATTAAAGTAAGTTCTTTTGGATAAATGATAAAGTAGTGTATTTAGAAAATTCTTGATTTTTAAGAAAAAATGTCAAGATAACAATAAGTGTTGGTTTGTGCTGTGGGACAAGACTATTTGTTTTATTTGGTGTTGGTCAATAAAAATAAAATTCACTGGAAGAGATATGTATCCTTCCAGGTAGATGTCTCATATTTAGTTTTATGTTTTTTCATTATTATAATGTGTGTATTTACATTTGTGTCGTACCGTTTGGTTTGGTTTATTATTTCTTGTATGCGGATTGCCGATTTTAAATACTGCCTGTAATATTTATAAGTAATAAGGGTACTCTATTTTTAGCTTATTGAAGCGTAAAGTTACAAAATAAAGTAAATTTCTGTTCACATCAAATCATCTGGATAAATTTTATACTACAAACAAGGAATACAAAATGGAAAATTTATGAAGAGATCTATTGAACATTTGAATTCGCAATTGCGTTTTTTGGTTTTTTGTTGTTGTTTTTTTTTTTTTTGGTGGGGGGGGGGGGTTGCAGTGCAGTGTTATTCAATGTCGTCTGACAATATTGAAATGGTTAATCGGCGTTCTAAAGAAAACGTTTGGATCTCCGTCTGATAGTGTTTTTTTTTATCGGATGTTCAAAACATAATGAATCATACAGTCCCGTTTCTAATTGTGAGTTTATATATAACATCTAAAATGGTGACCTGAATAGACGTTAAAGTGTTTAACTACTATTAAGTGTTTTAATTTATGGGAAATTCCACAAACGTGCTCGCTTATCAAATGTAAATTCTATATTTGGTAAAAAGCCATTTTTAAATTGTATATGTTTATATGCAGGGCTGATGCAAAGAAGACACAGCTATTCACCGACGATGGAGGGTGTGAACAACTACATGTCTACGTAGGGACTTCAAAAAAAGGAGCAAACCCCATATGTTATCCATATGTATATGTTGTAAAATTTTCCTAAGTTCTTATGGTTGTTTTGTATCGTAAATGATGTGTGCGGATGTTTGCAGATAAGAATTTTTTTTTTTTACAAAATAAAGAATCGATCATCGTTGATAAAATTTTTGAATATTGCTTTTTTTAAATAAAAAAAATAACTCACCATAGTTTTTGAAAAGAATGAACTAAAAAATGTTCGGTTTTTTTTTCTGTACGTAGCAAAAAAAAATGAGCATGATGACCTCATCTATTTAATTACTATATAATAGCTTTAATCAAGGGCTATCTTATGAAAAAGAGGCGAAAGACATCAAGGGGATATTCAAAATTCATTGATCGGAGGTAACTGACAACGCCACGCAAAAAAAAACCGAAAGACGACAAAAGGATAAACAATTACAACAAACCATATATAGAAAAAAAATACTGAGCAATATGAACTAAGCTAAAACTGGGGTGATACCAGATACCCCAGATGGATAATTCTATTCCACTAGTTACTCATGTTAAGAAACAATTCGATGGTGAGTCTCATTTGGTGATGTCAAAATAGAGGAAAAGAGGACTTGATTGTAGTTTCGACAGCTGGAACATATCCGTGGTCATTAATGGCACAGATATTCAACAATGGTAAAAGCTCATGATGGCGTCCAAAAAGTTTCGAAGGAAGGACTTTGAACAACTGTAACCCTTGCAACCCTTGGTTCAAAAACTTCCTTGTAAGAGTAACCCTCGGTCCAAGAACTAGCGATTGGAAACGCGAGCACTGGAATGTCAAATGAGAGATATAAACTCCATATACAGGCGCGCTGGAATGTTTCTACTTAGAAACGAAATTTTTTTTTTGGAAAGCTGAAGATTAGGAAAGTCGTCACGTTTGTCGTGAACCGACCGTACTGATTGCTAATGTACAGATGTTTGTCAAGTTCGAATGCAAAACGTCATAATATATATAGAATTTGGAATGAATACAATATAAGTAATTGATTGATTGATTGAATTTGTGAACACATGGGATGGTTGGTTTTTTGTTAGTGTTTCGGAGGGTTGTTTTTTTTAGGGGGAGGGGCAGTGGCTATTTCGACGGCACCGGCATCATAGAAAATATGCTTTTTTTTGCTGCCTCTGGTTAATATCGTAATTTAAGCCGGCATAATATCATATTTCTTATAGCATTGACTAATTGCCGTCAAATGAGAATGTGTTTACAGATATGCAATTCAACTGACAAGGAACTGATTATTTCAAAGGCAAATGTTATTAAACATTTTACACCATACAACTAAAAGTCTGAGATTTTATTCTAATGCAATTCTAGCCTTGTGAGCGATTATTTTGAAGTAATTTCAACTATACAATTGATTGATTAAGTGTGCCCCTCTACTTGCCGACTTGTTTCTTTATTATTATGAGGCTGACTTCATGCAGGAACTTCTTAGGAAGAAAGATAATAAGTTAGCAATATCCTTTAACTCTACTTTCCGCTATATAGATGACGTTCTTTCACTAAACAATTCAAAATTTGGTGACTATGTGGAACGCATCTATTCCATCGAATTGGAGATAAAGGATACTACAGATACAGTTAAGTAGGCTTCATATCTTGACTTACATCTAGAAATTGACAATGAGGGTCGGTTGAAAACAAAACTTTACGACAAAAGAGATGATTTCAGCTTTCCAATTATGAACTTTCCATTTATAAGTAGCAACATTCCAGCAGCACCTGCATACGGTGTATATATCTCCCAATTGATACGATATTCCCGTGCTTGCATTTCCTATCATGATTTTCTTGATAGAGGGTTACTGCTCACAAGGAAGCTATTAAACCAAGAGTTCCAAATGGTGAAGTTGAAATCATCCCTTCGTAAATTTTACGGACGCCATCACGAGTTGGTTGACCGTTATGGAATAACCGTTTCACAAATGATTATGTTCCTTACGTCGTAACTACAATCCCCTTCCCTTTCATGAATGTGACCTACCGAATTAGACCATTTACCGGATTTGTAATCACATAAGCAAGACGACGGGTGCCACATGTGGAGCAGGATCTGCTTACCCTTCCGGAGCACCTGAGATCACCCCTAGTTTTTGGTGGGGTTGGTGTTGTTTATTCTTTAGTTTTCTATGTTGTGTCATGTGTACTATTGTTTTTCTGTTTGTCTTTTTCATTTTTAGCCATGGCGTTGTCAGTTTGTTTAGATTTATGAGTTTGACTGTCCCTTTGGTATCTTTCGTCCCTCTTTTAAGTGTTTAAACGTTACCTTTAAGCGCCAATTTTGGGCTATAAATTTCGTGGCGGCCAGTTTTTTTTTTTTGTGGAGATGGCCGTAGTGCCCATAGAAAAGCACCAACCTTCGATTGGAAAACTGACAATCCTAGTCAATTAAGATTGGAGAGTGCTGACTGGCTAGCTTCTTAGTTGAAATACTAAGAATTTGGCCACCGACCACCCACCCCTACCCCCAACCAATATCTGGAAATATTTCTATTTTCAATTGGATTAATAAAAGTTTATAAACGATGATTTGTATCTCATTTGTTGTTTCTGTTATAAATCTTATTTTACTATAGGATTAATAATTTGATTCTTTAAAGTTGGCAATGCAAATTTTCGTCACTAGTACTTTTAAATGTTGATAAAAAATAACATTGACTATTTACAAAATAAAACTGGCAAAATAAGAAATTCACTATATAAAGCCGGCGCGTGTGTAACCCTAGGCGTAATTTCATTCCAGCGTATTTTATTGGATGTAAATAGTGTGAAAGCGTTGAGCATGCTTGAAATCTTTGTTATGTTTAGGCCTATATTAGACTGGTTTTATATCGAAGTCTATCAAAACGCTAATGCACAGAAAAACTTCGGCAATACATTATATATGAATATTATAATTAATGACAATTAAAGGCATATGATATGATGGATTTGATTGAAAAAATATTAAATTTAATTCGTAAATAAAGCATTATATTGTGTTATAAATTGTGTTGAAAGTGAGTACTAACACACTTCATCAATGTATGAATCTTTTAAATACTAGTGTAATAAATCCCAGTTCAAACTATATAACTAGTGTAATCATTCCTGATAGAAAATCACTAGACTAGTGTAATCATTCCTGGTTCAAAATCACTAGTATAATCACTCCTGGTTCAACACATTTGATTTGTGTGAACATTCTGCCCTCGAAAAAAGATATGCACCATCACATATAATTCAGGTATCAGTGTTAAAATTCATTATGTTATATGAAGAAATTATGTTCAAGGTGAAAATATCAGGTTATAACATGTCTCTAAAAGACGGAATAATATCAAAGGTTTAAGCATCGCATGTATGTGTCGCATCAATCGTTACATTTATCATCATATTCAGTCCGAATTGTCTTCACAGACGGTCCGAATTGTCTTTAAATGCCGATTAAATTTCGGACCGAATTGTCTTATTTTAGGGCCGATTTACCCAATAAACACCGGAAGTGTGCTGTGAAAGAAACTGATGAAGACCGAAAAGTCCATGCTTGCATTATTGTGAAAGCTTGATCTGTTTATAAATACTTTGTAAATAGATACAAATTTCCATTTCTAAACGTATAGTGAGGTAATTCAAAACGTTAATTTGATTAAGAACAAATTGTGATCTAAACCAACGGTTATGACAGTAAGAGTACGGGAAGATCTAGCTTCGGAACCACAGGCACTTTTTACTATTCATGGGAAGAACCACAATTAATATATATTTAGGAGCTCATACACAGTCACAAGAACTTGTTTCTATCAATGGGATGATCCACTATCAACCTATATACTCATTTATGACATTAAATGTCTGTAAGCAATAGTTGATTAATTATAAAAAAAAGAAGATGTGGTATGATTGCCAATGAGACAACTGTCCACAAGAGATCACAAGAGACCAAAATGACACAGAAATTAACAACTATAGGTCACTTTACGGCCCATACCGTATAGTCAGCTATAAAAAGGCCCCGAAATGACATTTGTAAAACAATTCAAACGAGAAAACTAATTTTATATAAAAAAATGAACGAAAAACAAATATGTAACACATAAACAAACGACAACCACTGAATTACAGGTTCCTGAATTGGAGCAGGCACATACATAAGTAATGTGGCAGGGTTAAACATGTTAGTGGGATCCCAACCTACCCCCTAACCTGGGACAGTGGTACAACAGTACAACATAAGAACGAACTACAAAAATCAGTTGAAAAATTAAAGGCTTAACTCATCAGATGGACAAAAATATAAGTGGACGTGGCTAGGAACTTGTACATCCCGACAACAAAAAGACACTAGGAACAGATCTGAGAGCACTTTCAGTTATCTGACAGCTATAGCTAGTTCATGTAGTTCAAAGCCACTAACAACTAATATAAAAATCATGCATCTAAGACTAAATTATCAATCCGTACACATCCAACATCCAATGGATTTAGTGTAAAGGCGTCATAAACAGTCAGAGAAAAACATGACCTTGTGCAATGCCAAGTTTGACTGAGTGGACCATATCAACTACGAACTAACAGATATAACAACACCTCATCTGTTAGTAGCATGCTTGCACATCTTGAATGGTCTTCCCTATAAGAACTAAGGAAAATAGCCACTAAATAATGATGTATAAGCTACAGAACAACTTAGTCAAAATCGATACATCCAGTTAGCTAATTCCAATGAACACCTTTCCAGAAATAACGACGAAAAGGCACTTCAAATACCATCATGTAAAACAACTGTACGGAAGGAGTCCTTCTATTCTAGAACAATCAGAGAGTGGAACACCTTGCCCAACTCTACCGTCTCCACCCTGATTACTGAATCTTTCAAGGCTCAGCTCTATCATCAAGTCTTTGTATATCAAGTCAATGTATTTTCTACCATCAAGTCATTGTATTTTTTAGATGGCTGCCACAACAGAAGAAACTCAATCAAAGAAATACCATGGGGCTGGAGTTGCACCTATTAAAGAACAGTAAGTCATAAATTATATCATGAACTGTAGCAGTAGGTCAAATTACTAACAACAGCTGTAAGTCCCCTATTAAATTATGCATGAAATAGATGTATTCAAATAATAGCACTATTTTACAGATTAAAACTGAAGGTCACAAGAATTTAAACATTTAAAACAAGTTAAACAGTTTAAACATGATTACAAAGTTACCTCAGACATAACAGTAACTCAACACCATTAAACATAACAGTCAAATTAGACAGGAATGTGATTGATAGACATAACATGTACAGTAACTCAATACCATTTAACATGACAGTCATTTTAGACAGGAAAGTGACTAATTTAAATCAGACATAACAGTAACTCAATACCATTAAACATGACAGTCAAATTAGACAGGAATGTGATTGATAGACATAACATGTACAGTAACTCAATACCATTTAACATGACAGTCATTTTAGACAGGAAAGTGACTAAATTAAATCAGACAAGACATGTACAGTTTGTCAAATCAAACAAGAACAGTAACTTAAATCAAACAGAAACTGTTACATCTGACATGGCAGTTACATCAGACAGGTTCTGTAACATCATACTTAGTATAAACTTGACAGTTAGTTAATGTGGATTCACTGTTATTCGTGGGATACCAAGTTTCGTGGGTTTCTGAGGTACATGTGAACTACGAATTGAAATGTGCAACGAATTGCAAATTTTATATAGGCTCTGTATGCATAGATTGGCAAAACCACGAAATCAAATATCCACAAAAATGCAAGTTTTCATCAATCCACGAAAATTCATACTCACGAAAATAAGTAAATCCACAGTAAATCAAACGGGAACTGTTACTAAGTCACAACAGACATGATAGTTACTCAAATCAGATAGGAATTGTAACCAATGTTAAAGGACTGTATTAGGCAAACATCTATCAATCAATCAAATTTAGACAATGTACAGTACATTAAAAGTGAGTGTGGTTCTATTAAATGTATTTGATATTTTTATCTTATTTTAGATACATAGTACAAGATTACAAGCCAGAAGTGTCAGTAGAATATTTATCTGCAGAAACAAAGGCCAAACTGGAAGAATCAGAATCACTGAAAAGTAAAGAGATTATATACATTTATCCAAAGTTAAACACACAAACAATATAAATATCACTGAAAAGTAAAGAGATTATAGACATTGATCAAAGTAAAACACACAGACAATATACATATCACTGAAAAGTAAAGAGATTATATACATTGATTTAAGTTTAACACACAAACAATATAAATATCACTGAAAAGTAAAGAGATTATAGCCATTGATCAAAGTTAAACACACAAACAATTTAAATATCACTGAAAAGTAAAGAGATTATATACATTAATCAAAGTTAAACACACAAACAATATAAATATCACTGAAAAGTAAAGAGATTATAGACATTGATCAAAGTTAAACACACAAACAATATAAATATCACTGAAAAGTAAAGAGATTATAGACATTAATCAAAGTTAAACACACAAACAATATAAATATCACTGAAAAGTAAAGAGATTATAGACATTGATCAAAGTTAAACACACAGACAATATAAATATCACTGAAAAGTAAAGAGATTATAGACATTGATCAAAGTTAAACACACAAACAATATAAATATCACTGAAAAGTAAAGAGATTATATACATTGATCAAAGTTAAACACACAAACAATATAAATATCACTGAAAAGTAAAAAGATTATAGCCATTGATCAAAGTTAAACACACAAACAATATAAATATCACTGAAAAGTAAAGAGATTATATACATTGATCCAAAGTTAAACACACAAACAATATAAATATCACTGAAAAGTAAAAAGATTATAGCCATTGATCAAAGTTAAACACACAAACAATATAAATATCACTGAAAAGTAAAGAGATTATATACATTGATTTAAGTTTAACACACAAACAATATAAATATCACTGAAAAGTAAAGAGATTATAGCAATTGATCAAAGTTAAACACACAAACAATATAAATATCACTGAAAAGTAAAGAGATTATATACATTAATCAAAGTTAAACACACAAACAATATAAATATCACTGAAAAGTAAAGAGATTATAGACATTGATCAAAGTTAAACACACAAACAATATAAATATCACTGAAAAGTAAAGAGATTATATACATTAATCAAAGTTAAACACACAAACAATATAAATATCACTGAAAAGTAAAGAGATTATAGACATTGATCAAAGTTAAACACACAAACAATATAAATATCACTGAAAAGTAAAGAGATTATATACATTGACCAAAGTTAAACACACAAACAATATAAATATCACTGAAAAGTAAAGAGATTATATACATTGACCAAAGTTAAACACACAAACAATATGAATATCACTGAAAAGTAAAGAGATTATAGACATTGATCAAAGTTAAACACACAAACAATATAAATATCACTGAAAAGTAAAGAGATTATATACATTGACCAAAGTTAAACACACAAACAATATAAATATCACTGAAAAGTAAAGAGATTATATACATTGATCAAAGTTAAACACACAAACAATATAAATATTACTGAAAAGTAAAGAGATTATAGACATTGACCAAAGTTAAACACACAAACAATATAAATATCACTGAAAAGTAAAGAGATTATATACATTGACCAAAGTTAAACACACAAACAATATGAATATCACTGAAAAGTAAAGAGATTATAGACATTGATCAAAGTTAAACACACAAACAATATAAATATCACTGAAAAGTAAAGAGATTATAGACATTGATCAAAGTTAAACACACAAACAATATAAATATCACTGAAAAGTAAAGAGATTATAGACATTGATCAAAGTTAAACACACAAACAATATAAATATCACTGAAAAGTAAAGAGATTATATACATTGACCAAAGTTAAACACACAAACAATATAAATATCACTGAAAAGTAAAGAGATTATATACATTGATCAAAGTTAAACACACAAACAATATAAATATCACTGAAAAATATAGAGATTATATACATTGACCAAAGTTAAACACACAGACAATATAAATATCACTGAAAAGTAAAGAGATTATATACATTGATCAAAGTTAAACACACAAACAATATAAATATCACTGAAAAGTAAAGAGATTATAGACATTGACCAAAGTTAAACACACAAACAATATAAATATCACTGAAAAGTAAAGAGATTATATACATTGATCAAAGTTTAACTCACAAACAATATAAATATCACTGAAAATTAAAGAGATTATATACATTGATCAAAGTTTAACACACAAACAATATAAATATCACAGAAAAGTAAAGAGATTATATACATTGATCAAAGTTAAACACACAAACAATATAAATATCACTGAAAAGTAAAGAGATTATATACATTGACCAAAGTTAAACACACAGACAATATAAATATCACTGAAAAGTAAAGAGATTATATACATTGACTAAAGTTAAACACACAAACAATATAAATATCACTGAAAAGTAAAGAGATTATATACATTGATCAAAGTTAAACACACAAACAATATAAGTATCACTGAAAAGTAAAGAGATTATATACATTGGTCAAAGTTAAACACACAAACAATATAAATATGACAACAATGTATTTGATTATGTTGCTAGGAGGCTGACACAATAACTTATACTGAATCTTCCTTTCTATAAATATTGTTTTTATCTAAAACAAATTAAAGATAAAAAAAAACACCACACATGTACATATTTGTTTGTGGGTGTTTTGGAATAATCTGCTTAGTGACTGTAAATTTGTCTATTATATGATGTCCTGCTAATATACATATAGTAAAGAGATATATAGCAGACACAAGTTTATACAAACATTAAAAGTCTTTAACAACTTATATTCAAATCAGATTATCTTTTTATTCATTATTTAAAGTATAGGAGGGAATAATATAATTTCACCAATTGAGTTTTTTTTTTAATAATTGTCATGATTGTGAGCATTCTATGAGAAGGTATCACAAATATTTTTGTCTCTGCAGTAAAGGTATAATTGTTAAGTAGTGGTATCACTGAGGAGTTCAAAAGTATTTAAGAAAATTAAAAAAGATGTAAGAAAACATCGTCAAGTTTTATAGAATTCTAGCCTAATTATATGATTTATAAAAGGGAAAAATGTGGATGCCACTGAAGATAGTAAGAAAGATGGTGACAGCGCTTCTCAACCTAAAAAGATTAAATTAAAAGGAAGAAACAAACACCGACCTGTCAACAACAGGGTGGAAGCTGGAGAGAAATTATGTCCGTCTGTTTTACATGAACGAGTGTGTAATTTTGGTGACAAATGCAAGTTTAATCACAATATAAAGGAGTTCCTGGATAAGAAGCCACCAGATATAGGACCTGAATGTCATAATTTTATAACATTTGGTAAATGTCATTATGGACTTGCTTGTCGTTTTGGTAAAATGCATATATCAGAAGAACTCAAAAACAAGATTAATACTGAATTGTATGAAAAGATGTCAACTGAAAAAACTACAGTAAATTTGTTAGAAAAAGATTTACAAGTTAAATTGTGGAAGAAAAAGTATGACTTTTCAAAGGGTAATGATTCAGAGAGGCAGATAAAACGATGGTGTCAGGAAAGAGTAGCAGCACAAGAAAGGAAAAGGGGAGTAACTCAGAACATTGACAAGGTATCCACACCTGGGACTGATCATAAAGATGGCGAAAGTGTAAATACCTCTCAGCCTTCAGTAAATAATGGATCTAATTCATCTGAACAATTACCTACTATCTGTGATTCTGAAGAAGGAGGACCAATCAAATTAAGGAGTCAGGAAAAGAAACTTGTACGTATAATAAACAACTTCAGTAGATTAACATAGGAGAAAAAACATTTAACAGTCAGGGGACTTACTTAAATAAGTGATTTTCTAAATCATTGATTCAAGTAACATTATTTCCACAAAGGTTGGAAGTAAGAGTTGTCTTTTTTTAATAATCACCTATTTAAGTAGTACAAATTAATCACTAGAAGAAGTGATTTAATTTTATTGTAGCTTTAAATATAGAATACTAATGATCCAGGGACTAATTATGTTTCTAAAATTATCAGAACTAACATCTGTGTTGATAGGATGACCAGGTCATTTCAGGTGATGACCTTGTACTGAATCTAGGATAATGACATAAAAATCACTTGTTTAAGTATCATTATTATAATAACCCCCACTAATTTCAACACCCCCGAACAGTGAATTTTTATCGTGAACAGTAGAATTTTATTACATAATCTGGGTCAATATCTTTAATTGTTTTTACATAGGCGGTAATAGTAACGTTTTTTCCTGTTGCTCAGTCCATATCGTAAACTTGGATATGTATGATAGCTTGTTTCGAAGCTGTGACATTTTCACATTTCTGGTTAAATTTTCGGGGTACGAAGTGAGATTACTTTTTCCGTAAATCAGCATACCCCGAACATCCTTTTGTGATGCGGCTCCTTGTGGTAAAATATCCCCTTTTTAACACAATAAGTTCTTTGAAAATTTAATACTTTGAACTCATGTAATAGTTCCATAGTTTTATCACATTTATTCTATGTTCCTCTACTTTCCTAATCACCAGCTCAGTCATTTGTAAAAAAAATAGAAACATGTCCAATATCACTACACAGAGATTTTTTCATTACACGTGACTTTTGAGTTCGAGGCGCATTAGGAATGGTGTCCCATCTGAAAGATAAAACCTTGAACTTCACAGGAAAAATACTCCCACTGCTGGGAAAAATCTGTTAAGAAAGTATCAGTTCATTATGTAAAGCCATTATTATAGAATTTTTAAGGAAAATAGAATTTGCAGCTAAATGATAGCATTAAAGGCATAAACCTTGCTACATGTACTTAAAATAGGCAAAAAGGTCATTTTTTCAATTTTACTAATGAAAAAATATTATTTAAACCTCTGAACATTTGTGTTTAAAATTTTGGTAAAACTACAAAATCACAATTTGTGACAAAACTTCGAATTTGCTACTTTAATAATTGATTTAAAAATCACTCATTTAAATAAGTCCCCTGACTGTTTAAACATATTTTCTTTTTGAACATTTTACAGTAAGTTGAGTTACATTTTGTACTGTGAATATTTTCCTAAAAGATGCAATAGTTAAATTTTTAAGAATTATCAATAATGTGTTATATTTGTGTTACATGCACTGTAATTTCAGAAATAGTTGCACACATTTATTTTTTTCATAGTTGAAAAGTGAACAAAGTATGAAATTAATTATTACAATAACAGTAGAAGCTGCAATATCTTATTCTATGTTCAATTTGAACTAGAGAAAGACCTTCACACAATTACCAAACAATTGTTAACATCAGAAAACAGCCCTGAAAAAAGAAGCTTGTGAAAAAACAACACTAGAAGAGATGCTACATGTATATACATGATATATAAAACACTATGTGGCAGAAACAATTATCAACACTTTTAATTCATTATACATGTACACTATATTACAGTCTTACATTTTTTTGTACATGTCTAAAGTGTATGAATTTCTTCATTATTTCATTACAGATAGATTTTTCCAACAAATTATACCTAGCTCCACTCACCACAGTAAGTATACATATATATCTAGGTCCACTCACCACAGTAAGTATACATATATATCTAGGTCTAGCTCCACTCACCACAGTAAGTATACATATATATCTAGGTCTAGTTCATGTGTTGTCTAATTAGACAAAAAGACATCGTCAATGATCCAAAATATTCAGAGATAAATATATCTCTTGTTCAACTTTTTTTGCCATTTTATAGTATGATGATGTTGGAGAGGCTGTTGGGGATAAGTGTTTGTTTTATCAATTCATCATATTTTCTCAATCCAGATCCCTGACACTTCGTAAAGGAGTAGGTCCGGTAAGGACCGATTTTGGCCTCAATTTTCAAGTTCATCTTACGAAAGATTTTAGACAGTTTTTAAACATTTAAGTGTCTATTTCAATTGATTCGATTAGTTTATGTGATAGATTTTAACTGATTTAGTCATTAAAAACGCTCCGATTCAAGCTGAAATATGAAAAATCTATCAAATATGCCAAAAAACGTTACTTTTCAGATGGTTTTTGTCAAAAATGAAAGTGGCCGCAACCCTGTTCATCGTCAGCCTTTATATATATTATGTATTATCATCAAATACAACTTACATTTCAATATTATGAATGAACACAAATGCGGCCACTTCCATTTAAGACGGAAACCATGTAAAATTTAACTAAAATGCAAAAAAATTTGATTTGTTATCTCATAAGCAACATGACAGGTGCCACATGTTGAGCAGGATCTGCTTACCCTTCTGGAGCACCTGAGATCATCCCTAGTTTTTGATGGGGTTCGTGTTGTTTATTCTTTAGTTTTCTATGTTGTGTCATGTGTACTATTGTTTGTCCTTTTCATTTTTAGCCATGGCGTTGTCAGTTTATTTTCGATTTATGAGTTTGACTGTCCCTCTGGTATCTTTCATCCCTCTTTTGTAAAAAAGACTGCTTGCATGAACATTTTCAAATTATGCTCTTGGCTGTTCATGCTGTTATGGAATTTTAAAAAGAAGTTTAGCTGTACCAGCTCAAGGGAAAAAAGCAATCTCTTTGAGATGATCAATGATAATCTATAATTATAATATGAGTCTTGTCTGTAAATGTTGATCATCAACTTATACTTATGTTAATTTAATGTTTTAATTTAAGGTGGGAAACCTTCCATTCAGAAGAGTTTGTAAGACATATGGTGCAGATATAACTTGTAGTGAAATGGCCATGGCAACCAATATACTACAAGGTCAAATGTCAGAATGGGCTTTACTCAAAAGACATAAGTCAGAAGATCTGTTTGGTATTCAGGTACACCTCTTATTACAGCAACCAATATATTGTGGTACAATGTACAAATTGTCCTAACTTATAAAAGATATGTTATGATATGAGTCTAAAGGTGTGATTGGTAAACTGGTAGTTTTCCATGGTAACTATATTTGTGTGTAATTATCATTATCATGGGTTAGACTATGCATTTGAAAAGACTAAGATCTAAAGACCTATTCTATTGGTTTTTAACCGGATTTTTGTGACAAAAATGTCGGTTATTGATTTGGGGATGTACGGCGGGCGGGCGGTCGGGCAGTCGGGCGGGCGGGCGGGCGGGCGGGCGGCAATCAAATGTTGTCCGTGCATTAACTCATGAACCGTTCAACCAAAGCTTTTAAAATTTTAATATGTTGTTACTGACAACTAAATGAAGGTCAAGTTTAATAATGGCGATTTTGACTTTTATCGTTCAGGAGTTATGGTTCTTGAAAGATTGAAAAATGGAGTTGTCCGTGCATTTACGCATGAACTGTTCTACCAAAGCTTTCCAAATTTTAATATGTTGTTACTAATGAAAGAATGGAGGTCAAGTTCAATAATGACGAATTTGACTTTTACCGTTCAGGAGTTATGGTTCTTGAAAGATTGAAAAATGGAGTTTCCAGTCGTGTCCGTGCATTTATGCATGAACTGTTCTACCAAAGCTTCCGAAATTTTAATATGCTGTTACTGATGACAAAATGGAGGTCAAGTTCAATAATGACGATTTTGACTTTTACCGTTCAGGAGTTATGGTTCTTGAAAGATTGAAAAATGGCGTTTCCATTCACTTTATTGCATTTACTCATGAACCATTCAATCTAAGCTTTTCTAATTTTAATATGTTGATACTGATGACAAAATGGATGTCAAATTTGATATTGACGATTTTCCCTTTCACTATTCATCAGTAATGGTTCTTGTGATATTGCTAGGACACAAATAAATGTTAATAAATCCGGTTTGCTGTCGTTGTGACAGCCTCTTGTTATGTTTTATGTTCTTTTCACATTTTGTCATATTAGTCACCTTAAGACCTTCAACCAGGAGCAAAACCCATACAGTTTAGTTTTCTATAGAAGGTCCCAATTTAAACATGACAAAATGTGAAAAATTTCTAAACATAAAAACCAAAAAACTAATTATGATGCTAAAACAATAAACTATAGAAACAAATACAATGAAATATGGCAGAAAGCAACCTTTTGACAACTACTGAATTACAGGCTCCAGACTTGAGACAAACACATAAAGAAACATGTTTGTCCTTCCTTTCTTTAATCTGGGAAATTGTGTAACAGTACAACATAAGAACAAAATGTAATAATCTGGAAAAAGGGCTCGACTCATCAGATCAACACAAAAGACACAAAAAAAAGAGGCACAAAGTACCAATACTGTAGTAATTTAGTAAACACTAGGTCCTAATAAAAGATTTTATTCATTTTCTTTGGAAAAATCTCAGTGGCAAAAATTCATTCTTATTTCTTGTCCCTAGTCATTTATTATGTATATGCTATAATACATGTACTAAACAAATGATTATATAATTTTTTTGACATTTTGGTAACTGTTACAGACATCATTCAAATTCACTATGAATCGCCCCCAGATCTGAAATTATAAAAATGTATTTATCCAGAATAAAAAAATATTGACACAATAAAATTAGGTGGTTTATTAATTATATATCTAATTATAGGTTTGTGGAGGATGGTCTGATACTTTAACTAGATGTTCACAGCTAATCAATGACCAGCTTGAAGCAGACTTTCTAGACCTCAATTGTGGATGTCCTATAGATCTGCTTTATAAAAAGGTAATGTTTTCATATGGTCAGTTATACCAATACTCTTTAGGTCTTTTGGATTTTGTAATAACAAATTTTCTGAAATGATAGAACCCCCAAAAAAGTGTGTCCCTAGATGATTTAAACGTGTTTAGTTTTATGGTTTTCATTATATGTATTTCACATGATATAATTGTTGCATTGCACTATTCAGAAATCATGCATCCTGTAGATTAATGTCAGACAACAAATAAAGAAGATTTAGAACTTTGACCTTGTTTGTATTTTTCAGTGAATATTCTTTTGAATAGTCAGACAGAACATTGTTTAATTCTATCATTCAAGGAGAATGTTGTACATTGTATAATTCTATTGATAATTTTATAGGGAGAAGGCTGTGCTTTGATGGGAAAGACCAATAAATTTGAACAGATTATTAGAAGTATGAAATCTGTGTTAGATATACCACTTACTGTGAAGATGAGAACTGGTATTATGGACAACAAGAGCATCGCCCATCATCTTGTTCCTAAACTACGGGACTGGGGTGTTTCTTTGGTTACAGTAAGTATAATCAGAAACTATATCATTCATTGAGCTTGAAATCAAATGGCCTTTTGTTGAATTAGTTAAATAAAAGGCAAAGTTTAATTTTGTAGTAGAGGATACATACAGCGCTATTCCACGAATACACAATAAATGGATAGGCACTTTTTGTATGGCCATCATCCATAAAATTGCATTTTTTTTTCATGTATGACCACACAATTTGGACTTTGTGACCTCCCTTTATATTTTTTTCTGTAACAACCCTTAGATGAAATAAATGTTCTTGATTTATAATCTGTATGAAATATAATAATTATACACTTATTTTTTTCTTATTTTGAAATTTATAATTGAATTTAAGCATAGCTCAGTACCTAATGCCATTCTGAGACAAAGTTAACAGTGCCTTCTATACTTACATTAGATACATGGTAGGTCAAGAGAACAAAGATACACCAAATCAGCTGATTGGGATTATATAGACCAATGTGCAGAGCTAGCCAAACCAATGCCTGTCTTTGGTAAGGAATATTACAGGATTTAGTTTATAAGTTATATATAGACCAATGTGCAGAGCTAGCCAAACCAATGCCTGTCTTTGGTAAGGAATATTACAGGATTTAGTTTATAAGTTATATATAGACCAGTGTGCAGAGCTAGCCAAACCAATGCCTGTCTTTGGTAAGGAATATTACAGGATTTAGTTTATAAGTTATATATAGACCAGTGTGCAGAGTTAGCCAAACCAATGCCTGTCTTTGGTAAGGAATATTACAGGATTTAGTTTATAAGTTATATATAGACCAGTGTGCAGAGTTAGCCAAACCAATGCCTGTCTTTGGTAAGGAATATTACAGGATTTAGTTTATAAGTTATATATAGACCAGTGTGCAGAGCTAGCCAAACCAATGCCTGTCTTTGGTAAGGAATATTACAGGATTTAGTTTATAAGTTATATATAGACCAATGTGCAGAGCTAGCCAAACCAATGCCTGTCTTTGGTAAGGAATATTACAGGATTTAGTTTATAAGTTATATATAGACCAATGTGCAGAGCTAGCCAAACCAATGCCTGTCTTTGGTAAGGAATATTACAGGATTTAGTTTATAAGTTATATATAGACCAGTGTGCAGAGCTAGCCAAACCAATGCCTGTCTTTGGTAAGGAATATTACAGGATTTAGTTTATAAGTTATATATAGACCAATGTGCAGAGCTAGCCAAACCAATGCCTGTCTTTGGTAAGGAATATTACAGGATTTAGTTTATAAGTTATATATAGACCAGTGTGCAGAGCTAGCCAAACCAATGCCTGTCTTTGGTAAGGAATATTACAGGATTTAGTTTATAAGTTATATATAGACCAGTGTGCAGAGCTAGCCAAACCAATGCCTGTCTTTGGTAAGGAATATTACAGGATTTAGTTTATAAGTTATATATAGACCAGTGTGCAGAGCTAGCCAAACCAATGCCTGTCTTTGGTAAGGAATATTACAGGATTTAGTTTATAAGTTATATATAGACCAGTGTGCAGAGCTAGCCAAACCAATGCCTGTCTTTGGTAAGGAATATTACAGGATTTAGTTTATAAGTTATATATAGACCAGTGTGCAGAGCTAGCCAAACCAATGCCTGTCTTTGGTAAGGAATATTACAGGATTTAGTTTATAAGTTATATATAGACCAATGTGCAGAGCTAGCCAAACCAATGCCTGTCTTTGGTAAGGAATATTACAGGATTTAGTTTATAAGTTATATATAGACCAATGTGCAGAGCTAGCCAAACCAATGCCTGTCTTTGGTAAGGAATATTACAGGATTTAGTTTATTAGTTATATATAGACCAATGTGCAGAGCTAGCCAAACCAATGCCTGTCTTTGGTAAGGAATATTACAGGATTTAGTTTATAAGTTATATATAGACCAATGTGCAGAGCTAGCCAAACCAATGCCTGTCTTTGGTAAGGAATATTACAGGATTTAGTTTATAAGTTATATATAGACCAATGTGCAGAGCTAGCCAAACCAATGCCTGTCTTTGGTAAGGAATATTACAGGATTTAGTTTATAAGTTATATATAGACCAGTGTGCAGAGCTAGCCAAACCAATGCCTGTCTTTGGTAAGGAATATTACAGGATTTAGTTTATTAGTTATATATAGACCAATGTGCAGAGCTAGCCAAACCAATGCCTGTCTTTGGTAAGGAATATTACAGGATTTAGTTTATAAGTTATATATAGACCAATGTGCAGAGCTAGCCAAACCAATGCCTGTCTTTGGTAAGGAATATTACAGGATTTAGTTTATAAGTTATATATAGACCAATGTGCAGAGCTAGCCAAACCAATGCCTGTCTTTGGTAAGGAATATTACAGGATTTAGTTTATTAGTTATATATAGACCAATGTGCAGAGCTAGCCAAACCAATGCCTGTCTTTGGTAAGGAATATTACAGGATTTAGTTTATAAGTTATATATAGACCAATGTGCAGAGCTAGCCAAACCAATGCCTGTCTTTGGTAAGGAATATTACAGGATTTAGTTTATAAGTTATATATAGACCAATGTGCAGAGCTAGCCAAACCAATGCCTGTCTTTGGTAAGGAATATTACAGGATTTAGTTTATAAGTTATATATAGACCAATGTGCAGAGCTAGCCAAACCAATGCCTGTCTTTGGTAAGGAATATTACAGGATTTAGTTTATAAGTTATATATAGACCAATGTGCAGAGCTAGCCAAACCAATGCCTGTCTTTGGTAAGGAATATTACAGGATTTAGTTTATAAGTTATATATAGACCAATGTGCAGAGTTAGCCAAACCAATGCCTGTCTTTGGTAAGGAATATTACAGGATTTAGTTTATAAGTTATATATAGACCAGTGTGCAGAGCTAGCCAAACCAATGCCTGTCTTTGGTAAGGAATATTACAGGATTTAGTTTATAAGTTATATATAGACCAATGTGCAGAGCTAGCCAAACCAATGCCTGTCTTTGGTAAGGAATATTACAGGATTTAGTTTATAAGTTATATATAGACCAGTGTGCAGAGCTAGCCAAACCAATGCCTGTCTTTGGTAAGGAATATTACAGGATTTAGTTTATAAGTTATATATAGACCAGTGTGCAGAGCTAGCCAAACCAATGCCTGTCTTTGGTAAGGAATATTACAGGATTTAGTTTATAAGTTATATATAGACCAATGTGCAGAGCTAGCCAAACCAATGCCTGTCTTTGGTAAGGAATATTACAGGATTTAGTTTATAAGTTATATATAGACCAGTGTGCAGAGCTAGCCAAACCAATGCCTGTCTTTGGTAAGGAATATTACAGGATTTAGTTTATAAGTTATATATAGACCAGTGTGCAGAGCTAGCCAAACCAATGCCTGTCTTTGGTAAGGAATATTACAGGATTTAGTTTATAAGTTATATATAGACCAGTGTGCAGAGCTAGCCAAACCAATGCCTGTCTTTGGTAAGGAATATTACAGGATTTAGTTTATAAGTTATATATAGACCAGTGTGCAGAGCTAGCCAAACCAATGCCTGTCTTTGGTAAGGAATATTACAGGATTTAGTTTATAAGTTATATATAGACCAGTGTGCAGAGCTAGCCAAACCAATGCCTGTCTTTGGTAAGGAATATTACAGGATTTAGTTTATAAGTTATATATAGACCAATGTGCAGAGCTAGCCAAACCAATGCCTGTCTTTGGTAAGGAATATTACAGGATTTAGTTTATAAGTTATATATAGACCAATGTGCAGAGCTAGCCAAACCAATGCCTGTCTTTGGTAAGGAATATTACAGGATTTAGTTTATTAGTTATATATAGACCAATGTGCAGAGCTAGCCAAACCAATGCCTGTCTTTGGTAAGGAATATTACAGGATTTAGTTTATAAGTTATATATAGACCAATGTGCAGAGCTAGCCAAACCAATGCCTGTCTTTGGTAAGGAATATTACAGGATTTAGTTTATAAGTTATATATAGACCAATGTGCAGAGCTAGCCAAACCAATGCCTGTCTTTGGTAAGGAATATTACAGGATTTAGTTTATAAGTTATATATAGACCAGTGTGCAGAGCTAGCCAAACCAATGCCTGTCTTTGGTAAGGAATATTACAGGATTTAGTTTATTAGTTATATATAGACCAATGTGCAGAGCTAGCCAAACCAATGCCTGTCTTTGGTAAGGAATATTACAGGATTTAGTTTATAAGTTATATATAGACCAATGTGCAGAGCTAGCCAAACCAATGCCTGTCTTTGGTAAGGAATATTACAGGATTTAGTTTATAAGTTATATATAGACCAATGTGCAGAGCTAGCCAAACCAATGCCTGTCTTTGGTAAGGAATATTACAGGATTTAGTTTATTAGTTATATATAGACCAATGTGCAGAGCTAGCCAAACCAATGCCTGTCTTTGGTAAGGAATATTACAGGATTTAGTTTATAAGTTATATATAGACCAATGTGCAGAGCTAGCCAAACCAATGCCTGTCTTTGGTAAGGAATATTACAGGATTTAGTTTATAAGTTATATATAGACCAATGTGCAGAGCTAGCCAAACCAATGCCTGTCTTTGGTAAGGAATATTACAGGATTTAGTTTATAAGTTATATATAGACCAATGTGCAGAGCTAGCCAAACCAATGCCTGTCTTTGGTAAGGAATATTACAGGATTTAGTTTATAAGTTATATATAGACCAATGTGCAGAGCTAGCCAAACCAATGCCTGTCTTTGGTAAGGAATATTACAGGATTTAGTTTATAAGTTATATATAGACCAATGTGCAGAGTTAGCCAAACCAATGCCTGTCTTTGGTAAGGAATATTACAGGATTTAGTTTATAAGTTATATATAGACCAGTGTGCAGAGCTAGCCAAACCAATGCCTGTCTTTGGTAAGGAATATTACAGGATTTAGTTTATAAGTTATATATAGACCAATGTGCAGAGCTAGCCAAACCAATGCCTGTCTTTGGTAAGGAATATTACAGGATTTAGTTTATAAGTTATATATAGACCAGTGTGCAGAGCTAGCCAAACCAATGCCTGTCTTTGGTAAGGAATATTACAGGATTTAGTTTATAAGTTATATATAGACCAGTGTGCAGAGCTAGCCAAACCAATGCCTGTCTTTGGTAAGGAATATTACAGGATTTAGTTTATAAGTTATATATAGACCAATGTGCAGAGCTAGCCAAACCAATGCCTGTCTTTGGTAAGGAATATTACAGGATTTAGTTTATAAGTTATATATAGACCAGTGTGCAGAGCTAGCCAAACCAATGCCTGTCTTTGGTAAGGAATATTACAGGATTTAGTTTATAAGTTATATATAGACCAATGTGCAGAGCTAGCCAAACCAATGCCTGTCTTTGGTAAGGAATATTACAGGATTTAGTTTATAAGTTATATATAGATCAATGTGCAGAGCTAGCCAAACCAATGCCTGTCTTTGGTAAGGAATATTACAGGATTTAGTTTATAAGTTATATATAGATCAATGTGCAGAGCTAGCCAAACCAATGCCTGTCTTTGGTAAGGAATATTACAGGATTTAGTTTATAAGTTATATATAGATCAATGTGCAGAGCTAGCCAAACCAATGCCTGTCTTTGGTAAGGAATATTACAGGATTTAGTTTATAAGTTATATATAGACCAGTGTGCAGAGCTAGCCAAACCAATGCCTGTCTTTGGTAAGGAATATTACATGATTTAGTTTATAAGTTATATATAGACCAGTGTGCAGAGCTAGCCAAACCAATGCCTGTCTTTGGTAAGGAATATTACAGGATTTAGTTTATAAGTTATATATAGATCAATGTGCAGAGCTAGCCAAACCAATGCCTGTCTTTGGTAAGGAATATTACATGATTTAGTTTATAAGTTATATATAGACCAATGTGCAGAGTTAGCCAAACCAATGCCTGTCTTTGGTAAGGAATATTACAGGATTTAGTTTATAAGTTATATATAGACCAATGTGCAGAGTTAGCCAAACCAATGCCTGTCTTTGGTAAGGAATATTACAGGATTTAGTTTATAAGTTATATATAGACCAATGTGCAGAGTTAGCCAAACCAATGCCTGTCTTTGGTAAGGAATATTACATGATTTAGTTTATAAGTTATATATAGACCAATGTGCAGAGTTAGCCAAACCAATGCCTGTCTTTGGTAAGGAATATTACAGGATTTAGTTTATAAGTTATATATAGACCAATGTGCAGAGTTAGCCAAACCAATGCCTGTCTTTGGTAAGGAATATTACAGGATTTAGTTTATAAGTTATATATAGACCAATGTGCAGAGCTAGCCAAACCAATGCCTGTCTTTGGTAAGGAATATTACATGATTTAGTTTATAAGTTATATATAGACCAATGTGCAGAGTTAGCCAAACCAATGCCTGTCTTTGGTAAGGAATATTACAGGATTTAGTTTATAAGTTATATATAGACCAATGTGCAGAGTTAGCCAAACCAATGCCTGTCTTTGGTAAGGAATATTACAGGATTTAGTTTATAAGTTATATATAGACCAATGTGCAGAGCTAGCCAAACCAATGCCTGTCTTTGGTAAGGAATATTACAGGATTTAGTTTATTAGTTATATATAGACCAATGTGCAGAGTTAGCCAAACCAATGCCTGTCTTTGGTAAGGAATATTACAGGATTTAGTTTATAAGTTATATATAGACCAATGTGCAGAGTTAGCCAAACCAATGCCTGTCTTTGGTAAGGAATATTACAGGATTTAGTTTATAAGTTATATATAGACCAATGTGCAGAGTTAGCCAAACCAATGCCTGTCTTTGGTAAGGAATATTACAGGATTTAGTTTATAAGTTATATATAGACCAATGTGCAGAGTTAGCCAAACCAATGCCTGTCTTTGGTAAGGAATATTACAGGATTTAGTTTATAAGTTATATATAGACCAATGTGCAGAGTTAGCCAAACCAATGCCTGTCTTTGGTAAGGAATATTACAGGATTTAGTTTATAAGTTATATATAGACCAATGTGCAGAGCTAGCCAAACCAATGCCTGTCTTTGGTAAGGAATATTACAGGATTTAGTTTATAAGTTATATATAGACCAATGTGCAGAGTTAGCCAAACCAATGCCTGTCTTTGGTAAGGAATATTACATGATTTAGTTTATAAGTTATATATAGACCAGTGTGCAGAGCTAGCCAAACCAATGCCTGTCTTTGGTAAGGAATGTTACATGATTTAGTTTATAAGTTATATATAGACCAATGTGCAGAGTTAGCCAAACCAATGCCTGTCTTTGGTAAGGAATATTACAGGATTTAGTTTATAAGTTATATATAGACCAATGTGCAGAGTTAGCCAAACCAATGCCTGTCTTTGGTAAGGAATATTACATGATTTAGTTTATAAGTTATATATAGACCAATGTGCAGAGTTAGCCAAACCAATGCCTGTCTTTGGTAAGGAATATTACAGGATTTAGTTTATAAGTTATATATAGACCAATGTGCAGAGTTAGCCAAACCAATGCCTGTCTTTGGTAAGGAATATTACAGGATTTAGTTTATAAGTTATATATAGACCAATGTGCAGAGCTAGCCAAACCAATGCCTGTCTTTGGTAAGGAATATTACATGATTTAGTTTATAAGTTATATATAGACCAATGTGCAGAGCTAGCCAAACCAATGCCTGTCTTTGGTAAGGAATATTACAGGATTTAGTTTATAAGTTTTATATAGACCAATGTGCAGAGCTAGCCAAACCAATGCCTGTCTTTGGTAAGGAATATTACAGGATTTAGTTTATAAGTTTTATATAGACCAATGTGCAGAGCTAGCCAAACCAATGCCTGTCTTTGGTAAGGAATATTACAGGATTTAGTTTATAAGTTTTATATAGACCAATGTGCAGAGCTAGCCAAACCAATGCCTGTCTTTGGTAAGGAATATTACAGGATTTAGTTTATTAGTTATATATAGACCAATGTGCAGAGCTAGCCAAACCAATGCCTGTCTTTGGTAAGGAATATTACAGGATTTAGTTTATTAGTTATATATAGACCAATGTGCAGAGTTAGCCAAACCAATGCCTGTCTTTGGTAAGGAATATTACAGGATTTAGTTTATAAGTTATATATAGACCAATGTGCAGAGTTAGCCAAACCAATGCCTGTCTTTGGTAAGGAATATTACAGGATTTAGTTTATAAGTTATATATAGACCAATGTGCAGAGCTAGCCAAACCAATGCCTGTCTTTGGTAAGGAATATTACATGATTTAGTTTATAAGTTATATATAGACCAATGTGCAGAGCTAGCCAAACCAATGCCTGTCTTTGGTAAGGAATATTACAGGATTTAGTTTATAAGTTTTATATAGACCAATGTGCAGAGCTAGCCAAACCAATGCCTGTCTTTGGTAAGGAATATTACAGGATTTAGTTTATAAGTTTTATATAGACCAATGTGCAGAGCTAGCCAAACCAATGCCTGTCTTTGGTAAGGAATATTACAGGATTTAGTTTATAAGTTTTATATAGACCAATGTGCAGAGCTAGCCAAACCAATGCCTGTCTTTGGTAAGGAATATTACAGGATTTAGTTTATAAGTTATATATAGACCAATGTGCAGAGTTAGCCAAACCAATGCCTGTCTTTGGTAAGGAATATTACATGATTTAGTTTATAAGTTATATATAGACCAATGTGCAGAGCTAGCCAAACCAATGCCTGTCTTTGGTAAGGAATATTACAGGATTTAGTTTATTAGTTATATATAGACCAATGTGCAGAGCTAGCCAAACCAATGCCTGTCTTTGGTAAGGAATATTACAGGATTTAGTTTATTAGTTATATATAGACCAATGTGCAGAGCTAGCCAAACCAATGCCTGTCTTTGGTAAGGAATATTACAGGATTTAGTTTATTAGTTATATATAGACCAATGTGCAGAGCTAGCCAAACCAATGCCTGTCTTTGGTAAGGAATATTACATGATTTAGTTTATAAGTTATATATAGACCAATGTGCAGAGCTAGCCAAACCAATGCCTGTCTTTGGTAAGGAATATTACAGGATTTAGTTTATAAGTTATATATAGACCAGTGTGCAGAGCTAGCCAAACCAATGCCTGTCTTTGGTAAGGAATATTACAGGATTTAGTTTATAAGTTATATATAGACCAGTGTGCAGAGCTAGCCAAACCAATGCCTGTCTTTGGTAAGGAATATTACATGATTTAGTTTATAAGTTATATATAGACCAATGTGCAGAGCTAGCCAAACCAATGCCTGTCTTTGGTAAGGAATATTACATGATTTAGTTTATAAGTTATATATAGACCAATGTGCAGAGTTAGCCAAACCAATGCCTGTCTTTGGTAAGGAATATTACAGGATTTAGTTTATAAGTTATATATAGACCAATGTGCAGAGCTAGCCAAACCAATGCCTGTCTTTGGTAAGGAATATTACAGGATTTAGTTTATTAGTTATATATAGACCAGTGTGCAGAGTTAGCCAAACCAATGCCTGTCTTTGGTAAGGAATATTACAGGATTTAGTTTATTAGTTATATATAGACCAATGTGCAGAGCTAGCCAAACCAATGCCTGTCTTTGGTAAGGAATATTACATGATTTAGTTTATAAGTTATATATAGACCAATGTGCAGAGCTAGCCAAACCAATGCCTGTCTTTGGTAAGGAATATTACAGGATTTAGTTTATTAGTTATATATAGACCAATGTGCAGAGTTAGCCAAACCAATGCCTGTCTTTGGTAAGGAATATTACAGGATTTAGTTTATTAGTTAGTTTGATATGTAAACACAATCCTACAAACCAACTTATATTCATGCATATGTAGATTATTGTTCTTTCAAGTAAGTTTTACAGCAATTTATTTACACTATCTTCTCATTTTCTAGTTGACATATCAGATTACATATGGTCCTGGATTCATACTTTTCGTCAAATGAAAAACATTACTATTTGCACAATCATGGAGAGGAATTGGATCTGTTTTGTTAGCATTGTTGGTCTATGCTAGTATAAACCAAAAAGAAATAACTTTTGTTTATCTATAATAGAAACTGTTACTCTTGTTACAGGTAATGGTGATATTCTGTCCTATGAAGACTTAGATTGTCATATAAATGAAACAGAGGTCAAAGGTTGCATGATTGCCAGGTTGGTAAAATATAAGACTTATTTTAGTTTTATCATGAGCACATTGTTTTTTGTTATAAATCATTAAAAAAAAAAATCTTCTTGTGGTTATTAATAATTTTGATGGTAATAAGTAACTGACTGATTTTGCTTACCCTGTTTCAGGGGAGCCCTAATAAAGCCATGGATATTTACAGAAATAAAAGAACAGAGACATTGGGATATATCTTCTAATGAAAGATTTGACATGATTAAAAGTTTTGTCAATAATGGATTAGAGCACTGGGGATCAGACCAACAGGGTGTGGAAACTACTCGTAGATTCTTGTTAGAATGGCTGTCTTTCCTTTACAGGTACTTACTCAAAATATAATTGAAGAATAATAAACCAAAATGATGATGATAAAAATAAAATAGTTAATACAATGCTAAAGGACATTATTTTTACATATCTGGATGTCTTCATAGGGAAAATTTTTGAACTTCATATGAAAAAGAGAGAGAGAAAAGTAGTTGTTTCTTCAGGATAAAACATAAATAGAAAAAGAAATAGATACAAATACAAAAAGTTTCTCCATTTGTTGTGATATTGTTATAGATTGAACAGATTTATATAGACCATTTTAAGAGTTGTTTTTTTTCTACCTAAAATAAAAAACTTTTTTCTTTACATTTTATGATTATCTCTCTTTGAAACTGCATCCAGTTACATGATATATAAAATGTGTTAACATTATTTAAAGAAAAATGGTCAGTGTGTTTTTAATGTTGAGATAATGCATAGATTTTGAACAAAATGTGGCATAATAGTCAACCAGTTGACGGTGGCAGCTTTCCTGAAGAAGAAGAAGAACAACAACAACAACAACAACAAACTGCACACTTCTTTTAATTAATTAATGATTACTGGAATGTAGTGCTGATAGAAAGTTTTGCTATCTAACATTTACAAATACATTACTGCTACACTTAAAATGATTAAAAAGAGTATTTTTTTTCACCTTAGATATATTCCTGTTGGAGTGCTTGAAAGTGTTCCACAGAAAATAAACCAGAGACCACCCAAATATATAGGTCGAAATGACCTTGAAACATTACTGTCTAGTCCAAATTGTGGAGATTGGCTCAAGATCAGGTATTCTAAATAATTATTTAACTTTTTTTGCACCCTTTTATGGGATGTATTAAGGTAAACTGTTGTCCGTCAGTCCATCATCAACATGTCAGACAATTACTTAAATAGCACTTTAAACAATTTTCTGGAAACTGGTGAATTATAAGCTCCCTTTCGATTGTTGTAAATATGGATTTTACGTTATCTAATTATTGGAATTTATTCATAAATATGGGAGATTTTTTCAGTTTTCAGACAATAACTCAAAAATGCTTATAGCAATTTCCATGACATTTTGTTGACTGGTTTATATCTAATAAGAAATGGAACATTATCTGTTGAAAAAGTGAGGGGCCCACATCTATTACATTTTTACTAATTAATATTGACCCCAATTTTCTACAATTGTATATACAGGAATTGTCCACTGTCACTTGTTTTATGGGGATAAAGTAATACTGTAAATTCAGGAACTATTGTGATGACTGAGAAGGCTGTTTAAAACTCAAAATAATGCACACTGCAAAAATGAGGATTGATTGGAGCAGCAATGTCAGATTTGTTTTTGGTTCATGTCAATATCAATGTTTTAAATGCTCAGAATTTGAAAGTGATGTGTTATTCTAACATGTTTTTGTCGAGCCTTCGACTTTGGTTGAAAAAAGCGAGACATAGCAATCCTACATTCCCTCAGCAACGTCGTCAGCCACGTCAACACATATTCACTCTGTGATTAAAGTTTTTGTAATTTTAATAACCTTCTGAGTCTATCCTGGATGTCTTCCAAACTTGGACAGAAGCTTGTTTATGATCATAAGATAGTATCCAGAAGTAAATTTTGTAAAAAAAAATCTTGTTTTTCTGTATTTTACTTAAAAATAGACTTAGTTTTTCTGCCAGGAAACATTACATTTACTCTGGTTAAAGTTTTTTAAAATTTTAATAACTTTCTTCAACTATCCTATTTTTGTTGAGCCTGCGATTAACAGCAAAAGTAGGCGAGACACTGGGTTCCGCGGAACCATTACAAATTTTTTTAAGAAAATATTCTTCTTATTTTATTGATTTATTTATGAATTTTTTATTCGGTCAGGGATGAAAACTTTCGTTACTGTTACACAAATGTGTTCGTTGTTATCAAATCAAACAAATCTTACAATATAAAAAAGAAGATGTGGTATGATTGCCAATGAGACAACTATCCACAAAAGACCAAAATGACACGGACATTAACAACTATAGGTCACTATATGGCCTTCAACAATGAACAAAGCCCATACCGCATAGTCAGCTATAATAGGCCCCGATAAGACAATGTAAAACAATTTAAACGAGAAAACTAACGGCCTTATTTATGTAAAAAAATGAACGAATAACAAATATGTAACACATAAACAAACGACAACCACTGAATTACAGGCCGCTGACTTGGGACAGGCACATGCATTAATAATGTGGCGGGGTTAAACATGTTAGCGGGATCCCAACCCTCTCCTAACCTGGGACAGTGGTATAACAGTA